>NW_015176009.1:0-33803 GCF_001447785.1 Gekko japonicus | reverse complement strand
CGTATGTGGAAGTCACTCATGAGTTCCTGATAGCCCCAAGCCCTGGCCTGTGCTGGAGTGCCAGCCCAGCAGCAGGAGCTGCTGTCTCAGGTATCCACACCCAACCTCCCTGCTGACCAGGCCCCATGAGATGTGGTGTACCTAGATGCTTAGTGATGGCAGGAAACACAGAGGCAGCAGGCTGACTCCTGGGCCCCCATGGTCACAACCCGCCCCCAGCAGGGGCCTGATCACTCTTACTTCCGTCCTTGGTTGCTGTGGCCATCACCAATCATGTGCTCCCATTGGGCTGCTGCCTTCGCACCACCTCCTCTGGGGTGGGAGTCTCCACAGTAGACCATGGATCTCCCAGCTACTTTGTAGCACCCACCTTCTTGTGGGTCAATCAGGTTAAAATCAAGTCCAGCAGCTTTTTATTGGAGGACTACTGCATGGGTCACCCCACCCTTGCCACCTTAGCCAGGGTTGGAGCTCCATGCCTGCCACATTCAAGAGCCTCCAAATGAGTCATCATCACCCACAACACTGGGTCCTCACCCTCATCATCTGATGAGAGGGCTATCCCAGCTTGTCCTGGGGACACTGTAGCAGCAGGCTGCTTGCTCCATGACACCCCCTTTGCCTTCCTGGGTGCCATCTGCATGCCTCTGATCATGGTATGCACAGGTGCCCCTCTGCCCCAGGCCCACAACCCAAGCCTGGTCCCCATGTGAGGAAGGATGGTACAAAGGGGAGTCACTCACTAACACTCCCTGTCAGCACCCCTGTAAAGTAACGGTGGTGGGGAGGGGAGGTGGGCAAGGTGCTTGAAACAGCAACTCCAGCCTGTGGCCCGTGGTCCACACCTGTGTCAGCTATCCACCTCACCACCACCCAGTTCTCCAACCCAGTTCTCAAATGGTGGATGAAGGGAGAGGCCCCACCCTTGGGCTGCTAATGAGCCTAATTTCTGGACATGGCCTAAGGCACCCTCACAGTCAAGCAGCCACGGAGCCCATCATGCTGACCCCTGGGCCCACCACAGCCAACTTGGCCCTATTGTTCCACAAGTCCCCCCCCCAACCCAGCACAATAGCCCTTCCACATCTCCACAGCTGCCTGACCCAGCAGCTGCAGCCTACCATATAGGCATGGCCACAACCATACCCAGGGGTTCTGTAGTGTGCACCGCCACCATTCTGCTGTCCCCGACAGTGCGCCCACAGCACTGGTTCCCTCTGCTGTTGGCCCAAAGCCTCTGCTTAGCCCTACCAGCACAAAGTCTGCTGCTCCACATGGCCTGCCCGCAGGACCACCCATGCAGCTTTCTTGTTGGCTCAGAGCTTGCTTGCTCAGACCAAGCACAAGGCATCAAGAGGAAGTTGGAGGAAGGAGCCAGCACTATATACCATTGGCTCCT
The DNA here is from genome assembly GCF_001447785.1 of Gekko japonicus. Lineage (NCBI taxonomy): Eukaryota > Metazoa > Chordata > Lepidosauria > Squamata > Gekkonidae > Gekko > Gekko japonicus. The sequence goes on along the minus strand of NW_015176009.1, from coordinate 32,404 downwards.
CCCCCCTGCATCCAGACACAGGGACACTTGCATCCCATGTCACTGCCTTCTCCCTTTTTGGGTGAGGCAAAGGTGGCCCCCACCCACAGGAGCCGTTTGGTCCCATGATCGAGGGAGCTGTGATCTATGTCTAATGTGGGTATAAGTTGCATTGAAATGATTCTGCTTGGCTCTGGAATCTGCTGAGAATCATTCTTGTCCCTTTCCATTCCTGTAGTTCTATAAATCATGACTGTGGTGTCTTACTGCATTTTTTGACAAAGTGATTTGTGGCAGTTTCACAGCACAGGTAGTGCTGCCAACTTTCAGGTGGGGGCTGGAGTTCTACTGGAATTACAGAACATGCAGATCCAGTCCCCGTGGATAAAATGGCAGCTTTGGAGGGTAAACTCTATGGCATCATATCCCTGCTGAGCTCCCTCTCCTCCTCAGACACCACAGTCCCCAGACGCTGCCCTCAAATCTCCAGGAATTTCCCAAACCAGAGCTGTCAATCCTAAACACGGGGGGGGGGGTGCTTTTCAACAGAGATTCCAAGACTTGGGATCTTTCCTCACTCCTGTGCTGCTGGAAATACAGATGGTGCATTTGGAGGTCCTGCTGGTTAGATTTATTTATTGTGTTTCATTGGATCCTCTTGCTTTTGAGGTTCTTTTGGTGGGTTGTTAGTTGTTATCTGTTTTTTACTGCTATTTTATGCTCGTTTTATATGGAGCTTGGAATGTTACAGCTACTTAGGGTATTGTTGGTGCTTGTAGCTTTTACATATGTTTCTAATTTATACTTTAACATTTTACATTTGCAGAGTGGTGGGATATAAATATAGTAAATATTAATAATAACTGTTACAAATGCTTTTTTCACTCTTTTTACTGCTCCATTTATAAAATTGTCATGAATTCTGGCTTTAACATTAGAGTTTTTATTTCAGTCTTTCTTTTTCATTGACTAGATTTGCTGTTAATTTTGTTATTATTGTTGAGTGACTTGGAGTTTCCTAAACTGAGACAAGGCATGGACTTTTTTTCGATAAATAAACACTCTCTTGTATAATATACCACAGTTTAGGTTTCCCCCAGATCTTTCAGAGAGTTTAATAAATGATTAACTCCTAGTACAGGACAAGATGTCTGATTTTTGTCCTGCTGTTCAAACAGCTCAATAGTGAGAATTGCCCATTGACTTGCAAATCTGTTTCTTTCTTGAAGCAAGATGTTGTTGTTTTGTTCTTTGTCATTCAACAAATTGTCAAAATTGTCAGTCCTTCGGTCATTAAAGGGCTCTGCTTTAAACCAAGCAATTTAGACAAAAAACTTGCAGTGAGATAAATGTCAATCATCTCTTTTTCTCTTTATAACATACTTTTTGTAGTAAATGTTCCATTTCACATGTATCCAGCCATATACGTATTCAAATACATATTTGAGACATTTTGCAACACGTACTTACTATTCAGTGGCTTGGATCCAATGAACCATTAGCAGTATGCAGCTCACGGAAGGGACTCTCCCCTGTCTCCCCTCCCCTCCCACTCCATTGAATTTGCCCCAAATTCTGTTCCTGGGGAGCCAGCATCCCTCACAAACAGGATGGAAAGGAATAAAGTGGGAGTCTTCAACAAAAATTATCCCCTTCCTCCACTATCAGAAGGGAACTTCTGGCAGCAAAAAAGATAAAATACGAAACATTACCTCATTAATGACTGTGTGCATCCAATACATATTCAGTTCATGCCTGTGCAAAACAATTATTTTATTAATCAGTTCTGCAAAAGAAAACCTGAAACACCATGGAAAACAATGAAAGTTAATATATGTTGTGTCATTTTTACTGTGTGTTTGGGGGCATTTTCCAGCAATTCTGTGCAACTGTGAACCAGCAAGATGCATGTTTTCCAGGAGCAGGTGTTGGCTTTTCATCTCAAAGAGACCCAAAAGATAAGCAGTGCTTTGGAAAAGTGTTTTTTCTGCTGATTGCTCCAGTCCAAGACATTGAAGGATATGAAATTTTATATATTAAACAGTGAAAGTTGGCCTCCTTTGTCTTTTCCATAGAAAACATTTCCCCTATGCATGAAGGGAGTGGCAATAACCTCATACAACCCATCTTTTCATGAGTGGGGGAAACTACAGGAAACTTCCATCTCCCAAGATAATTTTTTTGTTAGAATAAGCTCTGGAATCCTCTTAAATGACAGGATCAGCTCCTCCAGCTTCCCTACCCAGATACAAACTCAGAAAGAACCTAAGGTTTCTGAAAGGGCAGCAAATACACATTCAGTTTTTGACAGGTGTAGAGGGATGTCTGGAAGACTGGACTGTGGCTGTTGACATCTTTTAGATTCTCTGTATATTGCCAACTCAGTGCCATAAACAAGCACTCTGGGGAGAAGTAGAATGCATTTACTACCTTGTCAGGGGGAAATCATAAGGCTTCATGTTTTTACATTAAACCAGGTATTTTTCCTGGTATCAGATGATACAGCTTTCAGTAATGAGGCTGACCATGTTCTGGGAAGTAACCCACCATCTATGAATGATGCAGAGCAATTTTTATTTCCCCCCCCCTTTCTAATGCAGTTCTCCAAAATGAAGAAAGTTACAGCAGGACAGTTCTCTATACCATTTCTTGATTCCTGAAGCACTGTTCCTACTTCGAGGGTGGGTCGTCGTAGAGTCGGGAGAGACAATCGGCGTTCTTGTGGAGGTGCCCGGCTCGATGCTGAATTGTAAACCTATAAGGTAGAAGGGAAAGGTACCATCGTAAAACTCTAGTATTGGAGCTCACATTGCAGAGCCTAAACCACAAGCCCCAGTAGGATCCCAGTCATAGCTAATGAAATGTACTCGGCTTATGTTCTCTGTGCAGTTCTGGATGCCTAAGCCCATTAAAATAATGGGTGAGGCATGCCTAAATCTGCAAAAGATTTGGCCATAAGTGGTTGTCAGTTGTGTAGGCTGCTTTAGTCTGTGACTCCTGTGGCCTGACTAAACAAGGTGCTAGGAGATCCATAATTGGATCTTTGCATCATTTTAAAAGGCAAATTGGACCCTCAGTTTATAGGAAGAATGGGTTTCACCTTTCCATTCCCTCATTACATTGCCAGCTAAAATCACTCTCTCTCTCATATCCTAAGCCTGAACAAGGGGGGGAAATACAGACACCTTCTCTTTACAAGTGCCTCCCCTTCCAGTACTAAAAGCATGGGTAGCTGTAGTTTTCATTGGTGTGATCAGGTGAAGGAAGAGTTCTGCATTCACACATTCACAGCCTTGAATCTAATGAGAGTACCATGTAGTTTCTATTAGGCTTCTAAAATTGTTAGAAAAATCCAAACCTGGATGCCCTAGTGTCTTGTCAAGTTAGACCCTTATTTTGCAGAACTGGTATTTCTTCCCCCCACCCTGTTCCATCTCTTCTGTGTACACTAGAATATTTCCCTTTGCTGTGCTCCCAGTTTTCAGAAATTAGGTTACACAGAGAGATTAACACTCTGAGATGATCTTTGACTTTGGTTTAGAGAGCTTAAGAGGAATAAATCTTTGTCATTTATAAAGAAAACAAAAGATTAAAGGTAAGCTGATTACCACTCTTGCGCTGGAGTTGCACTTTTGTTTCTACTGAATTCTTAAAGGAGCATAACAAAATCTCTTCAGGGACTGAAAGCACTTGGTGATCAGGAAGAAGATGTAATAGCTGATGCTATACAGTTATTTTTCTTGAGGAAGGTAGGTGCACGGTGTTTCAAGTCATAGTTCTGATGATGTAGTAAGCACTGGCTTTGCTCACAATGAACAGAAGACTGCATTCAAAATGCATGAGAACAAAATAAAACGTGCCACCTTCTAATGGCAGGCAGCTCCTCTAATTACTCTTGGGTTGCTCAGCCTACAAAATTAGCACTGATGTGGGTCATGTCTCCAGGCAAACATATTGAACTCAATCAGCAATTCTTCACAACATATCTAAGTGGATAAATCTTGCTGTTCCTTACTCCCTTATCTTTTAAGTACCGCAGTCACACACAGCCTGTCAATTTGGCTTCTCTGGATTTCATTTAAGGTGTTTTACTTTTTAAAGAGGTCCCCAAACTTTGACCATTTCCCATAAAAATAAAAAAGATTTCAAGTTTAAGAACAATACCACTATTTATTTTATATATGTGTGTGTCTCTGTGTGTGTATAAATGAAAAGCTATTAATTACTAAACTGCATCATCTTTATTGTCCCACTACTAGTGTAAAAGACAGGGATGTCATTATCAGAAATTTCCAGGAGGTGCTGCAAAGCCATTTTATTTGCTAGGGATTTTAATGGGGTATAAACTGTAAGCATCTTTTGCAGGTGGGTCTGAGGTATTATTCCACTGGTTTTAATTGTAATGTTTTAATTGTAAATTGTAAGGTGCCTTGAGCCACAAGGAAAGGCATAAATGTAAACAAATAAGTACATTAATATTTAAAAGGTCAAATAAAGTACATCCATCTTATATGTGAACAGATGCTCAAGGTGGATTTACATGATTGAAGAGTATTAAATCCAAGTTGACTACTTCCATCAAATTGCATGCACTTTTTTCTCATTTTAGGGAATGATGTAAAGGAGAGAGCTAAAAAATGCTTCTTAGAGCTTCAGGAAACATCTCTCATTTCTCTTTTGTAAGGGAAGTTGGGGGCATGGTTGTGGGCTAGATGGGTCCTTTATCCTGCTGAGAAAATTCCCAGTGAGTTGCTACGCTGTGGCCTAGGAGCAAGTCAAGTGTCTGTGCCCTGTTGAGCACATCAAGGGCAACTTTGATCAAATAATTGGTTTTCATTGATGAAAACTGGTCAAGACTACCTTCTTAGAGAGCTCTTAGGCTGTACTATTGTTCTGTTGTCCCCCCACCACATACACACACAAATGGGTTCAGAGGGCTAGAGGGATTATCTACATATCTAATTCTCAACATACCCCATATGTGCAGATATCCAAATCCACAGATAGGGGGCATACTTACCCCAAGCAAGTTTTCCTGCAAACTTGGTTAACCCCCTAGGTTTGCAGAAAAATCTGAAAACTGAAAGAAAAAAAACAACCCCACAGTGGACTGTTTAAATTTCCACAAGCACACCCCAAAAAAGGTGTCTACGCATGCGCAGACAATGCAACCCTCTGGGCCAGTCTTACCTACACTGCCACCGCCCTCAACAGAACTGCTGTTGTTCTAGCTGAGGACCCCAACCCAAATTCCACCACCGAGCCTGCTGCCACTGCCAGGCAAGCCATTCACGTCACCAAGCTTGCCACCACAGGGAAAGCTGCCACTGAGCCCATCACCACCACCAGAGCTGCCACCACCACCTCCGCTGAGCCCACCAATAGTGAAGGAATCACCACCAGGGATGGCACCATGCCACCTGCAGCTGAGGAGGCCACTGCAAACATCATCACTGGTGCTGAAGGCCAGCAATAAAGGTCTGGGCTTGGGCTTGCCACCTCAATGCCAGGTGCCTCTGCACACTGGTTTTCCACCTCCTGGGGTCCCACAGAGCCTGCCCTGGCTACCACAAAGGATACAGAGCAAGGCTCCTGACCTGAGACCCGAGACAGGAACCTGTAATAGGCATGCCAGGTTGGGTCAGGAAGAGGAAGCCAGGGTGGGGGGAGAGAAGGAAGAAGACAAACCACTCACCAAGGGATGGAGAGGAGTAAAGCAGCTGCCAGGCTCAAAGGTAGGGAAAGGGGGGCAGAAAGAAGGGGGATTGGCAGGGGGATTGGCTTGGGGGATGAGAAAGATACTGAAGAAGGGATTGGCTTGGGGGAGGTTTGGAAAGAAAATGAAGGAGAGAGTGGAGAAAGAAAGAAAAGAAAAGAAAAGAAAAGAAAGAAAGAAAGAAAGAAAGAAAGAAAGAAAGAAAGAAAGAAAGAAAGAAAGAAAGAAAGAGGAAGAGAGGAAGAAAGAGAGGAAGAAAGAGAGGAAGAAAGAGAGGAAGATGGGGGGAGAGGGAAGGAAGCAAAGGTGAGGAAATACCACTCCCCTCAAGTTTTTTGTGGGTCTCCACTTGTAAAATGTAAAATCAATTTCAATAGCAGCCTCCTACAAGCTCACAGAAGCCCTGGTCATGTGTGGCACTGTACACATGTACACTACACATGTACATGGTCTTTTTTTAAGAAAGAGCCAACATGTACTCACTTTGCAAATGAAACTCAGGACTAGTACCTTGATAAATGTGGAGTTTAAATCATATTCAGCTATACATGAGTTGAATGTAACATGAGAATTACTCAGCACATGTATTAAGAAAAATCACATGTACAGAGAGCAAAGTTTATACAAGCATTCATCATAATTTGTGGATAGGGCTAGAGGTTAAACTTGTTGAATCCTTTAGAATCACAATTGTTGAGAAATGGACTAATTTATGGTTTTATATCTGCTTACACACGCAACACATGGACTGTGCACACATCTGTATACCATGGGCCAAAGGAAGCTGTTTGCATCACCTCCTGTGAGAGCCTTCACATAGGGAACACTTGCCTGCATTTTATGTTATTGTAGCTTGCACACATTCAGCTCAAAGCATCATGGGAAGAAGAAGCACATGTTAGCCATTGTGAGCAGAACAACAACCAAGAAGGAGAAATTCCCCCATTGTTGAGGATACTAGATGTTATGTTTCACACGGACCTGATCTTTATTTGAATTGCAGTTTCTTGTTGATGGTGCCTTGTATGCTTGGTGAAGCCAAGAGTTATCTGCACAACAAAGAGATGTCCTGAAGCTTAGACTTCACACCTAGCCAGATGGTATTCCATGAGATAGAGTGTAGTATTTCAAATATTGGCCCAACCCATAGAATACCTGCCCTTTTTCACATGCACCAATAAGGGAAGCTATGGGATGGACATGTAAGTAGGTGGGATTGCAGTTTGGCAAGGTGCCACCCACCTGGAGATTCAACTATAAAACACAAAGACCATGCTTTAGGTCCTGGGCTAGCCATATTTTACCATCAACGCAAAGACCATGCTGCAAGTCTTTTGGCTGGCCACATTCTACTACCCCCCCTTTCCTGCTTTAAAACTCTTTGTCTTTACAGGATCTCTTTGGGATGCGCAGCCAAACTAGCTGGCTGGTTCTAGCAGTGTGAATTAGTAACCACCCCTAGAACTATTCCTTACCCTCCGATTTTCCCTCGCAACAGACAAGACTTCTAGAAACAGGCAAGTATGAATCGATTTTCCTGCCTACCTCCTAAAGTAATTGAGAAACTATTTTATTTCTATTTCTGTAATTCTAAAGGAAACTTGAACGTATGCGAAGTGAGACTGATGTTTTTGTGTGTATGTGACTTTGATATCCTTCAGTAAAAAGATTTTTTGTTTTGGAAAAACACCCGTGTGGTCTCCATTACTGGAACTCTGGGTTCAGACATGACCTTGGTATAGCTGGCCAGGACTCACGTTAAATTTAGTTAGCCTCTGCTGTAGATAAAGCAGTTGGCGTAACACTACTGCCTCTCTTTATGTACAGTCGTAAGAAGTCATGTGAGGGTCTTGAGCTATTTTCTACTCAGTTGAACTACTGGAAATCCTAGGATTGGCCAGTTCCTCAGAATCTATAGCTGAAAATTTTGTACATATAGGACATCATTTTTTAAACAATGGGCTTTACATACAAAGGATACTATTGCTGCAACAGCAATTTCCCCATAGGCATTCAAAGAAGAACTAACTGGTAAGCAGTAAGGAGACAACATAATGGTTACAAAAAATCTTTGCCCTCTACAAAGCTGTCAAATTTTGCTAATGCAAACCTTATGAAATTTGCATCTGCTTAGGGCTTCTTCAATGTTCTGTTTGCCTTCTCTGATGACATGAGCCATCATTCCAGAAGAGCCATGGGATTTGTCTTCCTCAGCTGGTCCTCTGCAGAGGCTGAATTACAGATGTGAGTTATTAAAACCCACATGCATTAACAGAGACCACTATGTAAACCTGCAGAGTACAATTACCATATAGTACAATTAGGCTCCAATTTAATTCATTTAGATCTCCCTCGTTCCTGCACACCAAGCATTTTTGAAATTTAATTGGCATGAAAGGCAGGGTAAACTATGCACAACAAATTGAGTGTGAAACAATGTTAATTTAGATAATGCCTATTCTGTGAAACTGCAAACTAAGCAATATTTAAAGATGCACCACTGAAAGGAGTTACCAGACCTCCCCCCACCCCCGTGGGACTGACTCTATGCTCTGACTCAGTGGAATTTTCGTGCAGGTTTGGGTTAGCATTCAGGTTTTTAACACCAATCTTGTTTGTATTATTTATGACACTCTCTTGTGCTGATAAAATGTAATTTCATGTCTTAATATGGGAAGTTATAGGTGATGACAAAAGAATAAATTTACCTTTGACTGAAAAGGTACTGATAGAATTGCTGTTTGAGAACACACACATCAGCAATTGTGTCTTGAGAGAACCTACATCTGACTTAGCCTTCTATTATTTGTATGTTCATAGTGTTCCCTGCAGATATTGAGCTGAATGAATATATCAAGGGGTGGACTCAGTGAGTTCAGTCCTGGTTCTCTCTACATACATACATATATTCTTAATGTCTGCATTATGTTTGTGTCAGCAGATATACTAGCTACAATTATCCTTGCCCCATTTCTTCAAAATTGTGTGTGTGTGTACTTACACCTACATAAACAACTGTTACTGTTGTCTTTGATCAGGGCTAAGCAACCCATCTCTGAGATTTTTTAAAACAAGCTATTCCTTCAAAAGATCATTTTTATAATTGCAGTGCAGAGATAATACTGCAGCCCATATGCTATTATTTTGAAACATAAAGGAGTTAGAGATGAAATAATTGTTTGACTTTTGGCTACTGTACCAGACCATGCCGAAGAATATTTTTTTCATGAGGAACTTTTACCCCTCAGTGTCATCTTTCTGCCTTAGGGGGCTGTTGGATGAAGGAAAGTAGGGAAGAATCAGTTTTATGAATGCATTTTCTTACTGCAAACTAAGCAATATTTAAAGATGCACCACTGAAAGGAGTTACCAGACCTCCCCCCACCCCCGTGGGACTGACTCTATGCTCTGACTCAGTGGAATTTTCGTGCAGGTTTGGGTTAGCATTCAGGTTTTTAACACCAATCTTGTTTGTGCTCTCTTGTGCTGATAAAATGTAATTTCATGTCTTAATATGGGAAGTTATAGGTGATGACAAAAGAATAAATTTACCTTTGACTGAAAAGGTACTGATAGAATTGCTGTTTGAGAACACACACATCAGCAATTGTGTCTTGAGAGAACCTACATCTGACTTAGCCTTCTATTATTTGTATGTTCATAGTGTTCCCTGCAGATATTGAGCTGAATGAATATATCAAGGGGTGGACTCAGTGAGTTCAGTCCTGGGTCTCTCTACATACATACATATATTCTTAATGTCTGCATTATGTTTGTGTCAGCAGATATACTAGCTACAATTATCCTTGCCCCATTTCTTCAAAATTGTGTGTGTGTGTACTTACACCTACATAAACAACTGTTACTGTTGTCTTTGATCAGGGCTAAGCAACCCATCTTTCTGCCTTAGGGGGCTGTTGGATGAAGGAAAGTAGGGAAGAATCAGTTTTATGAATGCATTTTCTTTTTATCTTATTTAACTTCACTTACACCCAACCTTTCTCCCCAATGGGACACAAAGTGGCTTACAACATTCTTCTCTTCTGCATTTTACTCTCACAACAACCCTGTAATGTAGGTCAGGGTGAGTGTGTGACTGGCCCAAGGTCATTCAGAATTACACCCTTCTAAACCTGTTGACTTCAAAGCACTTCAAAGGGGTTAACTTTGTTTAGGATTACACTGCTAGTCACACTGTGGGCATAAAATATATATCACTGAAAGAGTGCCTTTTAAAAATAGCTACAGATATGAGATTATGGATAATGACATAACATTTCATTTGTTTCGATGATGGTATTTGTGACGGTACCTCTCTTTTATATTGTGTGGTTAGGTATGGTATAATTTTAAGTTTTTTGTTGTTTCTTTCTCTCACTTAAAATATCTAGTAATGTAGGTCAGGGTGAGTGTGTGACTGGCCCAAGGTCATTCAGAATTACACCCTTCTAAACCTGTTGACTTCAAAGCACTTCAAAGGGGTTAACTTTGTTTAGGATTACACTGCTAGTCACACTGTGGGCATAAAATATATATCACTGAAAGAGTGCCTTTTAAAAATAGCTACAGATATGAGATTATGGATAATGACGTAACATTTCATTTGTTTTGATGATGGTATTTGTGACGGTACCTCTCTTTTATATTGTGTGGTTAGGTATGGTATAATTTTAAGTTTTTTGTTGTTTCTTTTTCTCACTTAAAATATCTATTGCTGCCACCAGGAATTTAATTCCAGTCTTTAATTAACCTTTCCCACAATATTGTGCCCAAGCTCTAAGGCTCCTTCATTAGACTATGTGGTCTTGAGGATAAGGCTCTGGGTTAACAATAAACAAGAAAAAACTTTATTGGTAAAAGAAGCATATTGGTTACAAGATGTTTTGTTAAGTTGCTTAGTAATTTTTTCCCCTTTTAACTCAGGTTTCTGTCAGCTTTTCCCCTCACACTCTTAAAATACTCTGACTATATTCCGGCCCCATAGAAGGCAGCCTCCTGGGGGCCGCCTTTGCCTCCTCATGAGGAGGAATGGAGGAAGGGCTGCGGTGCAGCCTCAGCTCCTAAAGGGGGAGCAGAGCCAGTGCAGTCCTTTAAGGCTGGCTCCACTCTACCCCTGGCAGTTGCTCGCCTTGTGCTCGGCCCACCCACCTGCCCTGTATGTAGTGTAAGCACAGGTTGGTTGCCCCGTTTAATGGGGGGCTGGGTGGGAATTTTTTGTCCCCTTCTCTGATTGGCTATTGAGAAGTGGTCTTTTTCGCCTACCCTGCACTACTGCCAGTGGATTGAGGAATTGGTTTGGGATGGTGCACTGGGTTAGTTTGTCACTTTATTAGGGCAGAATTAGGTTTAAATAAAGTTCAGTGGCTACAAAAGCACCAATTAATAACCCCTGGAGGGGTAGAGGGGTCTGCGAGATCAACCCTGCAGCTGTGCAGCCGGGGATGAGGCTTGCAGACTGCCTATGGGGATGGCCATGATGGAGACTCAGTGCTGGCCATGCGGTGGTGTTTGAGGGCTCCTGAAGGCGCATCCCAATCATTGGCTCGGCTGGGTTTGCAAGCGACTTACAGTTGGCTCCAACCTGGGGCCTTGGTGTCTTGCCTTTTATATGGTTAAGGTTGGAGTCAAAGCGACACCAGGCCTTGACCGAGCCACTGTTTCATGTTTGCCCTTGCCGTTACTTTAATATGTTAATAAAGTGGCCTTATTTTATCCAACCTTGGTTGTCTGACTCTTTCTTCCGCCTGAGGGGGCAATAGATCTTGCCTAATATGCTCCCTTAAGTATATTTTTTCCTCCTTTAGAATATTAATGCCTTTCACAGCACTTCTATATGATTCTATTTGGAAGACTGACATCTGCTGACTTCAGATTTCAAACTGAATGCTCTGCCTTCTCTCTCTCCACACACACTTCCTAGCTCCACCTACACACTCTCAGTCACGAACCAATCACCTCATTCACTCATCCTCTTTCACCCCCCCCCTTGTTCTACTGACACTTACCAACCATTTAAAGAAACGCACACATATATCTTGAAATCATTACAGTATTGTTACTAACAAAAGTTAGCTTTACCAGCAAATTCCTTGTACCAAATCCCTAGGTAATCATGAAGACATTTTAAAGAATTAAAAATACCTGTATTGTATAACGCCAGATTTTATGCAGAAGTTCAGAAATTTAAGATCCTAGAATTGCCATGTAACAGGCAACTATGCAGAAATGGCATCTTGTTTTGTGAAAGTAGAACTACTGTTGGCATCATGCTGAACACTGACAGGAGTAAATTGAGTAATAGATAAAGACTCTCTTATGTCCACTTGTTTAATAGGCAGCCTGCAAACATTACAAACTCACCTACCTGCAGAAAGCCTTGAGCTCAAGCTGCTTTTCTCTAATTATTGGCCCCTGCCACATGGGGGGGGGAATGCGCGGCCAAAGTGCGGCTTTTGGAAGCCACACCAAAATAGACACGCCGCAGCGGGATCACACGGATCCCCTGAGCCGGGGCACCATTGCTCCCCGGCACGATCAGATGCTGGGGAGGAAGCCATGGTCAGGAGACCGAGGCAGCCGGCTGCGCATGTGTCCGTATGCGCAGTTTGGCCAGGAGCTGGGGATGCGCCCGCAGAGGGACGCACCATGGCCATTCAGATAAGACCACCTCTGTTGGTGGTTCTTTTTTGCTGCGGGGTTTCCGGGGTTAGGGACAGATTGGGGACGGGTGTGCACCGCTTCCCAGATGTTGCGGTGAGATCGCGCCTGTTTGTTGCGGCCCCGATCCGTCCCTCTCCCGGGCCAAAACCCTCCGTGTGACTGGGACCATAGTTGAGGTAACTGGTCCATGAAAAAGAACACATTTCTTACATACATAGTATGTTCTGCAGAATTCAAGGCCTTCTCATGTTCACTGGGTAATACCTAGGGCTGGATTCAGAAAGCCAGTGTTGTTTAGTGGTTAGTGTTGGACTAAGCTTTGGGACACCCAGATCTGAATTCCCACTCTGTCATAGGAGCTTGCTGAATGACCTTGGTCCAGTCACACACTCACCCTGACCTACATTACAGGGTTGTTGTGAGAGTAAAATGCAGAAGAGAAGAATGTTGTAAGCTATTTTGTGTCCCATTGGGGAGAAATGTTGGGTGTAAGTGAAGTTAAATAAGTAAGATAAAAATAAAATAAACAAAGGCATTCACAAAACTGATTTTTCCATACTTTCCTTCATCCAACAGCCCCCTAAGCCTACTAAGAAAGATGACACTGAGGGGTGAAAGTTCCTCATGAAAAAAATACACATGGCACGGTGGGACTATGCAGTACAAATTGGATGAAATTGCACCTCCCTCCCTCCCTCTTCTGATGGTAGATGAAGTGTGGCATAGCTAGCTTTTATCCATCCAAGATGGAGAGGGGTGATTTCCCTTATTATCCTTATTCCTCCTAAGCCTTAAGGTATTTTGGCCATGAGGTTCCCTCAGCCCCCAGCACTGGCTTGTTAGGATGTTAGAGGGCACCTGGGGGAACAAAAAGCAATGGATGTCCAGCAACACTAGTAACTCAATCATGTCAATTCAAATCTTCCCCCACTCCATCAGCCCCTCCCTCACAGCTCGCTTATAGTCAATGGTACCCATAGGGTACAATGGAGAATCGATCTGGAGGTATCTGGTGTTCTGTGGGGGCTGTTGTTTATGTAGAGGCCCCTAATTTGCAGCATAGCTGCTGATGCCTCTCCTAAAAAAACAAATCCAAGCTTCAAAAAGTTTGGACCAGGGGTCCAATTCTACGGGCCCCAGAAGAAGATGTCCCCATCCTTCATTGTTCTCAAAGGAGGGGGAAAAGACATTTAAAGGGAACATGGTCCCTTTAAATGCCTTTTGCAAACTGCAGCTGAACTCCAAAGGAATTTAAAGGGCTCATGGTCAGTATTTTTCAGGCTCAGCCATGTCAGATAGCCAGATTGTAATGTATCCAGTCCAGACAAGTCCAGACAAGTCCATAGACAAACGTCGAGCTTCGCTCCAAGAGACAATGGACTATGCGGATCCTAGCCCGCTCCAATCAGGGGGCTAGGTTCCCTGCCAAGAGCCTATGGGACTCTCGGCCACTGTAAATAACCTATAGGGAAGTAGGAGTGTGTTTTGGGTGGTGGTTTCTCGGGGGATATAAGCCGGCCTGCGAGCCGGCCAAAGTTGTCTTGTTCCAGATAGAATAAAGTACGCTTTGCTATAATCACTCTCCGTTTGCGTACATTTCACAGATAAATACCCCAGCTGATATCTGGCTGAAAAATTACCTGAAAAATACTGATAAACTGATTGCACACCCCTAAGCACCACCCTGTGGTATATAACATTATACAGCTGCAAGGGCTAAAGTTATAAAACGGTGCATTGCTTAATCTTCAAAGATAAATGAAAGAGGAATCAATAGCTATATCGAAAATAGGGAATTTAAAAAAAACCCTCCGCATAACAGCTTTGTTTTCAGGGGGCTCAAGAGTCTGATTTGAATAGCAGAAAATGAGGAAGATTTATTCACCTGGGCTCCTTCTATTTGTAGAAGTTTGAATCCAACACAATTCTCTTATCACTCTCTTTGGTGATGTTTGACCTGTTTTTGATATTAAATTTTAATGCTTTCAATAGACAGCACCATTCGTTCCCATATTTATAGCAAGAATTAATATCAATACAGAGAGAAAGAGCATTAAGTCTGGGATAGTGTAACAGGAGTGAAAATGTCATCTGGCAGTAAGCTAACACTCACCTGTATATGTGTAAGCTGTAAAGAGCTCTAAACGCAACACTGAGGAAATATCTGTTACTCATTGCATGTTACAGAAATGCATACTTGTCCTGTCTCTTGAGCTTGTACTGATAAATATATCTTTAAAGGACTTCTCAAGATGATCTTTCTCCCACTGTATTAATGCAAAAAAGAAATAAATCTTGCTTTCAATTTAAGTCTAGTTGTATTAGCAGTCACGCTGTTTCCAGACATGTGAAGCAGTTTTAATTATTCACTGGTATATTTACTCAGAGACTCAGAACAGGGAGAACTGAAGACATTTTATAGCAAATATTTGCATTCAACTATTTTTCCATTTCCTTTTCTTCTTTTAGCAGTGACCGTAGGAGGCCTTTCAAACAAGAAATGGAAAAGAAACCCTTCCAATAACTGGGACATCCTGTGTACTTTTTTTGTAGGCTAGAACTGGATTGCCCTTTCTGATATGCTCACTAGTGGCTTTTACTAGTAATAGCAATGAAGTATTATGCAGTGAATTATTAAGGTTACCACTATAAACTGAGAGCCTGTTGGAAGCATGGCAAGAATTTTGGAGGGGCCCCTCTGAGTTAAGGGGGCAAAGTTGATAAAATATCAAAAATTTTAATCTGATGATATTTTATTAATCAAGCCTGGGTTTGGAAGCTGCAAAATAAATATGTTTGGATGAGTAGGCTTAAAATCTAAATCAATCAATCAATCAATGAACTGAAATTATTTGGCCACGTGTTCTCAAAAAGACACAGAATTATCACTAAACATTTGGGATGGGCACAAACTGGGAAAATGGTGATTTGTTGGGGTTTGTGGTTCATTTGATTAAACAAATCATGAACCATGAACTTACAGGAACTTTTATGTTTCCTGAACCAATTTGTGGTTCATGAGTTCAGGAGATGGTAGAATGGCCCCACCCAAAATTGAGCCCCAAAGGCATTTAAATGCCATCAGAGCTTACTTCTGGGTTGGGGTGCCTGACCAGTAATGAGCTCTAAAGGCATTTAAATGCCTTCAGAGCCCACCTACAGGTTGGGCCAGCCCAACTGAGCTCTTTATAGGTCTTTAGAGCTCACTCAGGTTGGGTGGCCTGACTCAATTGAGCTCCCAGAGTGGCCTCTGAAGGCTTTTATAGGCCTTATATGCCCATATATGGGCAGGCCCCACCTGGATTCAGCTGAGCTCCCAGAGTGAGCTCCAAAGGCCTATAAAGGCCTTCAGAGCTCACTATTGGAGCTCAGTTGGGCCAGCCCAACCTGGAGGTGGGCTCCGAGGGGATTTAAATGCCTTTGGCGCTCACTTCTGGTTGAGAAACCCAATGTGGAAGTAAGCTCCAAAGTTATTTAAAGGCCTTTGGAGCTCACTTGGGTGGAGCCATGGGCTGATGGTGGGCTTCGATGGCATTTAAATGCTTTGGGGCTCACTTCCAAGTGGTCCACCAGACCTGGAAGTAATCTCTGAAGGCATTTATCGTCTCCCACAAACCTCAAAAACCTTTATGAAAAGCAGGGAGGTTCGTGGGAAGATCATGGGAGACATTTTCTTACAAACCCCTGGTTCGTGAACCATGAACCAGCCAGGTTCATGTTCAAACCAGGGTCCATTTGGGGTTTGTGCCCATCACTACTAAACATGCTATTGAACCTATATATGCTATAGCTGTCCTGCATGAATTCTTCAGGCCATTAAAACTGCTCAGTAAATCTTCATTCAACATGTTATATTTCAGTACAATTAGGAATCTGGATTTCTCCAAAAATCCATTATATTCCTTGTTTCCTTCCACTTCTTCTCTCTCTTTTCAATCCAATTACTTCTTTGTCTTTGGTCCTGTCCTCTGGTATATCATCTAATTATTGCAGGGTTTATTATATCTAGTGCAGTTTCCACTACTTTAAGAATTCGTTCCAGTACTCAGCTACCAAATCAATATTCTATAGTCTCAGCCCAGAATAATTCATGGTCCCAACTTGTCATAATAAGAAACATAACCATAAGTTTAGAATGGCACCAGCCTCTTTGTAACCATCTCTGCATTGCTTAATAGCTTTCTATCCATTTTTGCACTGAATGCATGAGAGGTACAGGTGGACAACTCATTCTCCAGTCCACCAACCTAATTAACCATCCATCACCTTGTGGGTGATGAGGACAGTGAAAGTGTTGGTTGGCTGGTAGGAAACATTTGCACATCATCCCGGTACAATAATTCACTGCTGCTGCAGCTCTTCTTCAGTCCAAGATCAAATGTTCCAAGAAAAATCAGCAGAAAACTTATTGTCATCTCCAGTTTAATTAATCTGTATGGTAACGGACTCCATCTGCTGACTAGATTAGAATTTTTCAGTTGTGAAAATATACTTTTAGGGACATGCAACAAGAGCAATCTAATTAACTGGTGTGCAATCTGATTCCCAAAATCTATGTGCATCACACTCATTAGAACCAAAGTCTTATGTAACTGGATGCTGCCTATAAAGTATCCAAATGCGTTTGTCTCTAGAATTCTAAAGAAACAAAGTTCTAGACTTGTGACAATGTGACTTAAATGGCTGGTTGCCAATTGGATTGAAATGCAGATTAGGGTTTTTTCCTTTATTTTGAAGTTCAGCAAATATGGGAACAGGGATTCTTTGCTCTGGAATGCATATCCTGTGTGTAATTTTTTCCCCCAAAAGAGCAGTGAACACTGTAATTATTAATTGTTGACTTGAGAAAAAAGCAATACCTCTTCAAAAACTTCAAATAAGAAAAAAACATTTATTGGCCCCGGTCACATGGATCATTAGGCACGCTAGTGAGATGGAAGATAGGCAGATTTTCCGGGCGCGATCTCACCGCCACATCTGGGAAGTGTAGAGCTCCCATGGCGCACCCGAGGCTTCCCGCCGAAGATGCGGAGGTACTAGTTTCCAGAAACCACGGGGCAAGGGCGGGCTTCTGATCGCGTTTCCGGTGGTAGTTCCGGCACCCGCCCATGTCCCCTCGCAAAAAGGTTTTTTTCCCCAAGTCTCCACGGATGCACACAAGCACCCAACGGGGCATGTGCACATTTAAGTTTTAAAAACAAAACACAGCCCCGTTTGCTGCGCCGCTCCGCTTCTTTGCCGCGTGTGTGATCGGCACCTCCCCCCTAACCACGGGAGCTCGACGGGACCACAACCCGAAGACTGATCGTGCAGTCGCGCATTAGTTTGCTCCGGGGCAAACAGCCACACCTCCCCCCCCGCATTTTCCTGCCCGTGTGGCCGAGGCCATTGTAATGTTGTTGCCAAATCTTGTTTTTGACATGTTTACGTTACCTTTATTAGTGGGCTGAATGCTACTTTTCAGGATTGTTATGGGCAAACACTCTTCTGTATCAGAATTATGTAAATTCTCTGTACTGGAACAAGTACAGAGTACATTCACCATTTATAAACTGCAGACAGGTACAGTGATTTGGTAACATTACATAGCCATAAGATTCATATTCATCATAATCATTCCCTAGTTAACCTTTGTTTGATCCTCTTATTACCTTGGAAAGATATCTCTTAGCCATGCATTCTGTTCTTTGCTTACTACTTTTTTATTCACTGTAATGAGTTATTTATCCCTATTGAATGTATGCATTCCTGTTCAAAGTAGGTCTGCCCTATGGCAATGAGAGTTCATATTGCACATTAATATATTGTTCCATTCATTTTCTGTTTAGTTTGTCTGGTTTAATTCCTTCACTGTTGCACTTTGCGTTAATTCAATTGGATGCATGTTCTCTCTCATAGCAGGCCACAACCAAATGACCGAGTGCCCTGTTCCAATTATAAGTAATCTTACAAAGAAATGAATAAAGACTCAATTATAGAGTGTGTTAAATGCAGGCCTCTCTGTGGTTCTGTTAATACATCAGCCCCTACCAGTGCTGTGTGTAGAGAATGGTGATTGGGTCTGTAATATGAATTAGATTTTCCACAAGCTCACTTAAGAGTCCATTTTTCCCCTTTCAAAACAGTTCCAGAGGCAATTATCTACTTTTTAAACCCCTATGTCATTTAATTTCTTTTAAATTCCTAGGTGCCTCAGCCAGTTTTGGTAGATTACTCTTTAGCAAACTTAAAAGGTCATTTTGGAATCGGATTGTGGCAGTTCTTTTATTTCTTTTTTTAACGTAATGAACAAGTCTAAAGGAAATTAAACCTGTGCTTTTCCTTTTTGAAAGATACAAAATTTAAGTTTGTATAGAATTTCAGCAGATTGACATTGCAAGATCCATTTTAATGATGCTTACATTGATCCTATCAGTCTGTTATTCCTGGGGAGCTGCTTTGTCTGAATTACCAGTATAGATGAACAACAGTACAGATAACTAGTAGAAACAAAACCCAGTGTGTCAACACCAGCGGACACATCACAGTACTCATGGATGGTAATATGTCTCAGCCCACTCAACCAAATTGTCACTTGCTGATGACACTTCCACATTAGCTGTATATGGTAGGCACTAGTCAATTCATGGCAAAACCGAATGACCTATGGCATCAACAATCCAGTAACCACATTCTCTTTATACTCACAGTGAACAAACCAGGTATCTAGGAAGAGATCACAGCACCCCCTGCAATGTGGTTCAACAACCTGAAGGCAGCAACTGACACCTACAGTGGCAAACAGTTCTGCAGGACATGGAGCCCAAACCCAGGGAGTTCAAATCTCCTTGGAAAACAAGCCTATGCAGCTGTTAAACAAACAGTCTTTTACTAGGCAAGCATTCAGGTCTAGAGAGGAAAGCAGATGGTCAGTGTTGTTGCCCAATGGTAAGAAGCATGTGTACACAAACCATTGGGTTCCAATGGGTCACTGAATTAAATCCAGTGACCACATTCTCTTTATACTCACAGTGAACAAACCAGGTATCTAGGAAGAGATCACAGCACCCCCTGCAATGTGGTTCAACAACCTGAAGGCAGCAACTGACACCTACAGTGGCAAACAGTTCTGCAGGACATGGAGCCCAAACCCAGGGAGTTCAAATCTCCTTGGAAAACAAGCCTATGCAGCTGTTAAACAAACAGTCTTTTACTAGGCAAGCATTCAGGTCTAGAGAGGAAAGGAAGGTGCTCCATTCCAGTCACAGCAGATGGTCAGTGTTGTTGCCCAACGGTAAGAAGCATGTGTGCACAAACCATTGGCATCCAAGGGGTCACTGAATGGCTGCTTGCAGGTGTGCTGCATGCCATGAGGATTATAATTTCTTCTGCAAATGCAGGAAGAAGTCCAAATTGCCTGTATACCAGCACTGAGAGCAGCTGGAACCAACTGTAGGTTGTTAGCTAAGGTATACTTAGCATCCCATCCTTTGCTGCAGCTGTGTGGGGTGACGGATTATGAGAACAATTGTCTAGGGCTCACCATCAATTTAATAGAAATGTTTTATTGTAGCTCATTTCTTCTACATGTACACCATGCATCATTGCAGAGAACAAGAACAACTTGGAGCAAGCATAGGCCTTTTTGGACTTTTGCTGAGTAGTCTGCGGGCATAAAGGATAAGTGTCACGCATTGGGCAAGGCTATTGCTATGCTAGTGGTGATCCCCCCAACCAGCACTGAGAGCAGCTGGAACCAACTGTAGGTTGTTAGCTAAGGTATACTTAGCATCCCATCCTTTGCTGCAGCTGTGTGGGGTGACGGATTATGAGAACAATTGTCTAGGGCTCACCATCAATTTAATAGAAATGTTTTATTGTAGCTCATTTCTTCTACATGTACACCATGCATCATTGCAGAGAACAAGAACAACTTGGAGCAAGCATAGGCCTTTTTGGACTTTTGAAGAGTACTCTGTGGGCATGAAGGATAAGTGTCACGCATTGGCAAGGCTATTGCTATGCTAGTGGTGACCCCCCCCCCCCAAGGAATGGTGCTATGGTTCACAGGAGAATTTGGTAGTGATTCTGTACTACTCATCAGGCATAATTCAAGGATAAGATTGCTTTGTTGGACTGTACTCACTTGATGGATTATCCAGAGAGCTGAAAGTGGTATGTCATCATTGTTTGCAGTAGGTGTGCCTGGTTTTTCTGTTCTACTGTTCTGTCTTGCCAAAAAAGGACTGCATGTGTTTGTGGTATAAAAAACTGTTTGAGCAGAGATTACAGTAGTACAAAAGAAATGTGAATGTACACAAGGGGCAAGGATGCCTCAGTTGTACTACATTTATCTCTTACAAACTCATGTCTGTCTCCAGCACTATTCAATTTTCTGGGAAAATAGAGATACAGAGAACTACATTTCTTGCTTCTTAATGGTGTCAGCTAAGTTAAGACAGTGCTCCCACACATTCTGGCACACATGCACGATAACATTTATCTCATGTGCATTGTATTGATTTAATATGGCAACCTGTGCACCCAAATGGTAATTTTCTTGGTTAATATTTTTTTAAATGGCTGTGGCAATAATCCGGCTCCCCAGCAGACGCCGAAGGCATACTGCTGGGAGCCGTCTTTGCCTCCATGAAAGGAGGGAGGAGTTCGGCTCTTGCAGCCGGGTACTTTAAGGGGCGGGGCCAGCGCCGTCTTAACGGCAGGCTCTGGCCCTATTCAGGCAGTCTGCGCCTCACGCTCAGCAGCTATAACAGCTCCGAGCACACCTGGAAGTTTGAGGCTGCGAGTTCAGTGTTGTTGCTGTTTTTTTAAAAAAAAAAACGTGCGGCCATGCGGCGGCGTTCAGCACGGCAGCTTTGAAGATGAAGCAGTCGGGGCGGAGAGTTGAGGCTCCCAGCAGGGAGTCCTGGCTGAAGGTGGAGCCACACATTGGGATAAGTGTTTGGCCGTGTTGCAGCTGGTGCGGGGCCGTGCGCGGCTAGAGCGGGCCGCATTAGCGGCTGGAGTATTGGGGCGGCACTGGTGGCACAATTGGGGAGCCATGCTGTGTTGGGGCTTGTTTGGGGCCTGCCCACACCGGCTGCTTGCTCTTTGGCTCGGGGTCGTTGGGGGCTGGAATTGGGCCGCATCGGAGCCTTGGCTTCCTGGCGCGTTTTTCAGAAGTGTCCCTTCTTTGGGGTAGGGGGGAACCATCTTAGGCCATGGCAGAGTGGCTGCAGTTGGTGAGGCCTCCCATCACCCCCCAACCCCTTCCTCCTTCTGCCCCATCTATTAGCCCCACTGGGGAGGCCTGAAGGGGGGTGGAGCATTTGTGGGGGACTGGGGACCCAGGCTTACACTCATCATCTGCCTGTTCCCACATATTGCCCCCCCTTGCAGTTGGGTGATCTTACCCTGGGGACCGGGGGTAAGCAGTGGGGTGCAGCTGGGTTGGGCTGCCTCATTCTGGGGAAGCCATGCCTCCCTCTGCATCCCATAGTCTTGCATCAGGCTTTGAAACAGGGGCCCGGCTCAAGGGGGGAGCATCTACTTGCCATGTGGAAGGTCCCAGGTTAAATCCCCGTCATCTGTAATTGAAGGGACCAGGCAGTAGGTGATGTGAAATAACTCTTCCTGATGCCCTGGAAAGGTTTGGCTCTCCATGATGCGAGAGAAAGCTCTGTGTAATTTTAAAGCCTGCATTAATTGGAGGGGCCAGTTTGGGGTCTGTTTTAGGCAGCCATTGTATAACTACAGCCATTACATAACTAGGTGGTCAATTTTGGGTAGGACTTGTGTGGGGCAGCCATTAAGGAGGTGTGTTAGAAGTGGTTAGTTTAGTGACTACGTTTCCATGGCCATTTTCTCACAGTCCTCTAGGCAGTGGTGACCATTTTAGGTAGGTGCCCTAGGCAGCCATTTTGAAACCGTCCTTTCGGAGGCCATTAATTGGAGGGCTTTCAGGTGGCCAATTGGGTTGATGTGATACTCACTTCACTCAGTTCAGTCTTGTTGGTTGGGTCATATATTGAAAATTTTTCAAGCATAAAGATGTCCCAGATTTTGTGGGTCCATTGTGTTAGTGTCGGTGGATGTTTGTTTTTCCAGTTTTTTGCTATGGTTGTTTTTGCTGCTACAATTAATAAATTGATTAACTGTTTTGTTCTTTCAGGAGGGCGATTTTGTGGCCAAAGATGAAGAAGCAGCAGTTCCGGTGATAAAGGTAAGTCTATGTTAGTGAGTCCTTTTATCTGTTTTATTATCTGAGTCCAAAATTTTTGAATTTCTTTGCAGGTCCACCAGTTGTGATAAAAGTCAGCTTTCTCCCCGCATTTTTTCCAGCAGTATGGGGATGTTGATGGGAAGATGTGCGACAATTTCGTTGGGGTTAAATACCATCTGGTGAGTATTTTCAAATTTGTTTCTTGTACTCCTAAAACTTTTGACATAGTTGTCTGAGTACGCCATATTTCGTCCCATTGGTCTTCTGTTAGCTGGGTTTTAAGATCGGAGTGCCATATATTTTGGTAGTTATGAGGTTTCGAGGTATAGGATAGTAATATGTTTTTATAAAGTTTAGCTATAAGTCCTTTCTTTGGTGAGGGCTTGTCTAATAGCCTTTCTACTACTGTAGGTTGCCTTCTGCTTGCTAGATGAAATTCGGTCGTATAGATTAAGTTCTGTATCTGTAGGTATTCAAACCAGTTGATTTTGATTTGGTGTTTTTGTTCCAACTCGTTTTTCAGAATCATTTTTCCTTTTTGAACAACATCTTGTATTTTGTTTATTTTATGTGCTCTCCACATTTCAAAGGTATGTGGTAATTCTGCAGGTTTAAACCAAGTTTGTCTCGTGAAGGTGCTGAGTTTGGAGTAATTGGATATTAACTTTGGTTTAACCTGATACCATGTTTTGATGGCTGCTATTGTAAATAGATTTTTGAGCTGGCTTTCTGCTTTTTTATAGGATTTATGCCACAGCAATTCTTGAAATGAGTCCTGTATGATACTTGATTCCTCTATGTGTTTCCATTCTAGGTTATCTTTGTCTTGATATTGGCGTATTAGGGATGCTAAAATCGTTGCTTTCCTATAACTTTCAAGATCAGGCACTGCAAGGCCCCCCTGGCGTCGTGGTGTTCTCAAGGTGTGGTAAGCGATCCTTGGTGGCTTTCTGCACCAAATAAAAGAGTTCAATTCTTTTTGCCATTTTTTAATAAGTTGAGGAGGTATGCATATTGGTAAAGACCTAAAGAGGTAGAGAAACTTTGGCAGAATAAAAGATCTTGCTATTGAAATTCTATCGAGCCATGAAAAGGGTTTTGTATTCCAGGAGCGCATTGTTTGCTTAACTTCTTTGTGTATAGCCATGTGGTTTATTTTAATAATTTTTGTAAAGTCCAGTGGGATTTTTACTCCTAAATAAGGAAGATGGTTCTGTATCCATTGGAATGTATATTTTAGTTTGATTTGTTTTTCCTCTGGTTCTGTTAACTTGATTGGGTAGATCATCGATTTAGTGTGGTTAACCTTTAGACCTGAAACCGCGGCAAAGTTGGATAAAGAAGTTTGGATAGCAGGAAGTGAGGTAGTGGGATTTCTTACATATAAAATTTCATCATCCGCGAATGAACTTAGCTTGTATTGTTTTCCTTTAATTTGGATGCCTTCAAATTTGTCGTTCGCTCTCAATTTGCATGCGAGGGGTTCTAATGCAAGGATAAAAAGAATAGGGGACAGGGGGCAACCCTGTCTAGTACCTCTAAACAGTGTAAATTCTTGTGATTGGTCACCGTTGATTAGTAGTTTTGCCTTGGGTTGTTTGTAAATTGCTTGGATAGTGTTCCTAAACGTGGGACCAAAGTTCATTAGTTCTATTAGAGCCTTTAAAAATTGGATTTCAAGTGAATCGAACGCTTTCTCGATGTCTATTGCCATCAATAATGAGCTTTGTGTTAGGTCGAGTTTACTTTGTTGTATTATGTCGATTGTTTTCCGGATATTGTCTGTGATGTCTCTTGATGGTACAAAACCGGATTGGTCCTTGTTTATATAATTTGCAATAATGAGTTTGAAACGTGATGCAATGACTGCCGTAAATATTTTATAATCGGTGTTAAGCAACGAAATTGGTCTGTATGATTTGGGTTCAGTTTTGTCCTTATCCTTTTTGGGTATTAGTATAACATTTGCTGATTGCCAAGATTGAGGCATTTGTCCTGATTCTCTAATAAAATTACATGTTGTTGTTAGCGGATCAGTTGGTTGTTGTTGGAAAACTTTGTAATATTCGGATATATACCCGTCAGGGCCGGGGGCTTTGCATGTCTTTAGGTTCTTGATTTCCTGTTCAACTTCTTTGGCTGTTATAGGAGCTTCCAGTAGCTGGCAATGTTCTTCCGTAAGTTTAGGTAAATTAGGTATATTTTGTAAATATTCTTTTAGTTGTTTTGGATTTGGATTTTGAGAGGTATATAATTTTTCGTAGAATGAATGTATAACTTTTATGATATCCTTAGTATCATGTTGTAGCACGTTGTGTTGATTCTTTATACTTCCTATAAAACGGTCTGACTGCTTCTTTTTTAGTTTCCATGCTAATAATCGTAGTCGTTTTGAATTATTCTTTTGCTGTTGTTTGCGATAATTAAAGTCCTCTTTGAATATTTCAGTCTTTTCAATTGCTTCCAGTTGTTTCCTGAGTTCGAGGATTCTTTTGTAGATTCTTTTATTACATGTCTTTTTATGTTTATCTTCCAGCTGTTTGATTGAATCATTGAGTTCCTGTTTGATTTTTAATTTTTCTTTTTTACAGGCCGCTAATAAAGAGATACATTGACCTCTTATCACAGCTTTTGATGCGTCCCAGATGGTAAGACAGTTGACTTCTTCCTGTGTGTTGGTCTCAAAATAGTTTATAATTTCTTGTCGTATAGTATGTTGGGTTTTATTATCGTAAAGTAATAATTTATTTAATTTCCAGGACCTTTTTGTCAAGCCAGGTTCATTTAGATTAAGCTTACACAACACTGGCGCGTGATCTGACCATTTTTTGGTTCCTATTATTGCTGATTGCGTAAGGTGAAGAAGTTGTTTCGAAACCAGAATGTAGTCTATCCTCGAGTAGGACTTATGACGAGGTGAATAAAATGTATAGTCTCTTGTATTATTATTTTTAATTCTCCATATATCATATAGTTGAAATTTTTGCAAAATTAAACTCAGTTGGTTATTTACCGATGGGTTTTTTGGTTTGCTAGAGGGGGTTTTGTCTAAGTATTTGTTCATTAAATAATTTAAGTCTCCTCCCAGCAAAATTGGGCCCGTATGGAATTTATCGAGTTTCTTGAGTGTTTCATTTATAAAGTTACATTGGTTTTTGTTTGGAGAATAGATGGAGGCGAGGGTAATAGGCCGGTTTTTAATGAGACCATTAATAAAGATATATCGACCTTTTTTGTCTTTCTCTAGTGATTCCAGTTTAAAGTTCGTGTTGGCTGAAATTAAAATAGCTACGTCCCTCGCCTTCGATGTACCGTTTGCTAAAAATTGGGAGGTATACCAATTTGATGGCAAAACTTTTTCTCCTTTTTTTATAAATGTTTCTTGCAAGAATATAATATTAATGCCTTGTTGTTGTAATTCTTTAACTATCCTCCGTGCTTTAATCCTGTTATTCATCCCCCTGCAATTTAGGGTTAGTGCCTTTATATCATCCATAATAAAAAATCTTTCTCAGCTTGGCTTGTTTGGTTTCGACTCTCTTTGTGTTGGAGTTTTCTTTTTGTGCAACCCAGTTAGCTAGTAAAACAACATTTTTCAAAATATATACACACCATACAATGTAACAGTTTGTTTCATAACCCTCTAATATATCTGACTTCCAATTGGTTTCAAAAGCAGGTTCTAATGTATGCATAATATTTTTTTGAAACCAAGGTAATAGCTTCACATTCTCTGAATTGTTGTGGTAAAGTATTGTATTGTTCGATCTCCTGCTTCCCCCCTCCCTTTGTCCTCCCCCCTCCCAGTGCAGTGATACCTAGGAGTGACCCTAGCAGTCACTCCAAGCCTTAAAGGCTTTAATAAGAGGATCACTAATAACCCTATTGTTGACATTACCAAAAACATATTTTTAAAACCACAATTGGGGATCATGACCAATCCACGGCTCCCCCCCTCTATAACCTGTACTAATATTTCCCTTTTAGTTGATTACAGTAAAGTTAACAATACCAGAGACTGTTTTGTTCCTTTTTTGTTCTTTATAAAACTAACATTGAAAAAAGCTTCCTTTCAGTTAATTACAATAGAGTTAACATTTCCGGAGAAATTTTTGTTCCCTTTTCTTGTTTTTAACCTGGAAAAGCTAACATCCAACAACATCGACAAAAAAAAAAACACACCTAAAAGTTTACTTGCGCGATTTTCCCACGTTTTTTTCCGGTCCATTACAAGATAATTCTTCTTCTGGTCGGGACCTTATTCCATCTATGTGGGGTGTTCTGCGCTGCTCTTTTTCTACCTTTTTGTGGCTCGACTTCCATTTCTGTTTCTGTATGCATGCGTAGCCCTAACACATGGAGAAGGGCTTCCCCTGTGTCTAGATCGTCTGCCAGGTATGTGGTTCCTTGCTTTCTCACTTGAAGTGCTCCTGTTGGTAGCCAGCGATACTTGATCTTTGCCTCAATAAGGCAGGCTGTGACCCGTTTCAAATTGCGCCTGATAGCAAGTGCTTCTGGTGGTACGTCTGGGAACGCCAAGATATCATTTTCATTGTATTTTAGATTTCCAGGGTGTTTAGCCATTTGGAGAATTTTGTCCTTGTACTCTGTGTTCGTTAGTTCTATGATTATATCCCTGGGCTTTGGTTGATCTTTCGTTTGTTGGAGACCTATGCGGTAGGCTTTCACAATCACCGGAGCATCTGGGTTTTCCAGGTTAAGAATAGGAACCAGCCATTTCGTTATGAATGTTTTTATGTCCTCATCTTTTTCCGCCTGGTCTGGGAATCCTCTGAGTTTCAAATACTTTTCACGCGATCTGTGATCAAGCAGGAGTATTCGTTCCTTTGCCCACTTTTCGGCTTCTTGAAGTCCTCTAACCTCCTCGTTAAATGCCGTAGCCACTTCTAGCGCGGTATCCGCCGTCAGTGCAATCGATTGCATAGATTTATGCAATGAGTCTAATTGCTCCGTGATCGGTTTAAGTGCTGCATTAATAGTTTCATGTATTTCGGTTTTTATTACCTTCATGCTATCAATCAGGTCTTGCTTGGTTAGAGTTTGGTTGGGTTCAGGCGGGATCGCTGCTCCGTCCGCCATCTTGGATTCAGTTTTTCGTTTTTCGGTGCGTTTGAAGTTGTAGGCTTTAAGTTTATTCTTGTTGCGGCTGTTGTGTCAGGCTTCGTCTGCCTTCAGAAGTCTCCGTTGTTGTTTTTTTAATCAGGAAATTGTTTAATTATCGTGTTTTTGTCAGGTTTAGAGAGGGGGTTGTCCGGAGAGAGCTCAATGTGCGTCCGTCCTGCTCGAGACCGACGCCCCGCCCCCCAGGGTTGGCCTGATGAAGTCCTTGCTGAGCAGTACCAATTGGGGTTACACCCCGAGATCAGAGAGAAGGTCCTGCACACCGTCCATCCAGTGTCCTTCAACATGTGGATACGTGAGGCAGCAGATGCGGCCTTTTTTTTGTAGTTTTTCTTTTCATATGCTGGCTCAGAATAAATAAAAATCAGTGTGCACTGATTTAGAAATGTTATGTGTACAAAAGGATGGAAGAATAAACCCTGAGATATGTTTTTATTCTGATAATGGTCCCTTCCCCAGACCTGCCTCCTGCCTGGGAGTGGGAACCCAGGGACCAGCGAAGAAGGCACCAGAGAGATGATGGGCGGACACCCCCACGAAGAAGACCACTTCTTGACCAAAGCACCCTGGAAGCAAGTATCTCAGAAAAGGAACCAGGCTCATCAAGTGAAGAGGAGGATCAACCGGCAGGAAACGCGCAGGACCTGCAGTAAGCGGCACAGTGCAGCAGATCCAGAACCCCAGGGTGCCAAAAACATTGAGTGGCTATCCCTTCCTATTTTTTGTGACTGTAAAGGACCTGGAGCTGGGTACACATGTACGGGTATGAGCTCTTATAGACTTGGGTTGCAGACGAGACCTAATCAACCCCTCACTTGTAACGGGGTTGGGGGTGAAAGTGGTCTGGCTTCCAGACCGCATTGTGTTTACCCAAATGGATGGGTTGGCTATGAAGGACCCTTGTAACTATGAGACATTGCCTTTACGAATGGGAACGGGAGCACATTGGGAGCGTAGATCTTTTGTAATCACTGCAATTGCCCACTTCCCTATGGTACTCGGTAGCCTGTGGCTCTATGACCATGATCCCTACATTCTATGGGATGAGGGGGTGGTCAAATTCATCTCCCCTAAGTGCCAGAAGCACGTATAGGAGGAACCATGGGGGGGACCCCTCCAAATGAACCGGTGCGTGCTTGCCTGGCTAAAGAGGAGTTGAACTCTATTCCTCCAGAGTACCGAGACCTCGCACAAGTGTTTGAAGAGGAGGAGGCAGACGAATTGCCACCTCACAGACACTCTGATTGCGCGATTGAATTAATCCCTAACAAGAAGTTGCCAAAAGGTAAACTCTATGCAATAAGTCCAGGGGAAAAGGAGGAATTGTGCAAATTCATTGATAAAAACTTGGTGCGTCGTTTCATCCAACCTGCATCATCCCATTTTGCGGCTCCGGACTTGTTCTGGAAGAAAAAAAATGGTGGGCTGAGGTTGTGCACAGACTACAGACTGAATGCTGTCTCTACCACAAACGCATACCCCCTGCCTCTCATGAAGGGCTGAGGTGGCTAAGGGGAAAATCTTTTCCAAACTCAACCTCAGGGATGCCTACTTCCGAGTCCACATTAAAACAGGGGATGAGTATAAGACTGCTTTTAACACTCGTTGGGGCAGTTCGAATATTGGGTGATGCCGTTCAGACTTCAAGGGGCCCCAGGGGTCTTCATAAACCTCATCAATGAAGTGTTGCACAAGCACCTGTTTAAGGGAGCGATTGTTTACCTTGACAATATCCTGATTTATTCCCCTGATAAACCTTCCCTCATCAAGCTAGTGCGGGAGGTCCTCCAAATGTTACACAAGCACAAACTGTTTGCTAAACTGTCAATGTGTGAGTTTCACTGCTCTGAGATTGATTTCCTAGGATGCCACATTTTCCCTAGGAGTTTGGAAATGGATCCGGTCAAGGTTAGGGATGTAGTGGGGTGGGAACCCGCTCGAAGCTGGAGGCAACTACAAGCATTCCTCAGGTTTACGAATTTTTACCGTTCCTTCCTCACAAACTTTGCTCAGGTGACCCTACCACTCACAGATTTATTGAGGACCAAGGGGAAGGGCCCAGATTGCACACGTCCTGGGGCTAAACTGGACTGGACTAATGAATGCCAAGAGGTGTTTGATTGTCTCAAAGCCCTCTTCACCTCCGAGCCTGTGCTGGCTCACCCAAACAAACTAAAAAAGTTCATTGTGCAAGTTGGCACCTCTGACGTTGCTATGGGTGGCTCCTTTTTGCAAGAAGGGGAGGATGGGAAACTCCATCCCCTTGCCTACGTCTCCCGGAAATTTAATGACACTGAGCGTAATTGGTCGGTTTGGGACAAGGATGCGCGAGCTATTAAATTAGCACTTTCTACCTGGAGACACTGGTTGGAGGGAGCGAGAGTCCCGTTTGAAGTGTGGACTGACCATAAAAACTTGGAGGTGATGTGCACGCCTCGGAATCTGAATGCTAAACAGCTACGATAGGCTGATTTCTTTTCCAAGTTTAACGTCACCTTACACCATTTTCCGGGGAAATCTAACTCTCTGGCCAATGCGCTATCCCGCCTCCCACAACACAACAGCCAATGGGAGGGTGTGCTTGATTTCATGTTCATGCCTTCACAATTGGGAGGGGCTGTTATGACGTGCGGCCAAGCGAAAGCCCAGACCCCCCCCCCGTGACTGACTCCAGTTGGGAAATAAAATTTGCCTCTGTCTTTCTGATGCTGACTGCACTGAATTGGGGAGGGAGGGGGATGTTGAGGAGCGTGCCAATGGCTGTTGGTATTGTGGCCACAAACTGTTCGTCCCTTTGGTGTTGAGGGGTGAAATCATGGCCACAGTCCATGGAACAAAACTGATGGGGCGTTTGGGGTTTGTCAAATTGTTGCATTGGTTACAACAGCAATTCTGGTGTCCTGGAATGCGGAAGGATCTTTCCCTGTTTGTTAAATTGTGCCAAACCTGCATCATTTGCAAACCTCACCCAGGAAAGCCTCCGGGACTATTTATTTATTTATTTATTTATTTATACATTCGACTTTATATCCCGCTCAGACCCCCTTGTCTAGGGGGTCTCTGAGCGGCTTACACTGCCTCCTTCCGGTTTCAGCCACGTCCTTTCCGGCTCCGCTGTACCGGTGCTCGGCGTCCTCGCGCGCTCTTTCCTCCATGGCGGCCACCCGATAGTTCATTGTCCAGCCACCAGGGATCGCTCCTCTGGTTGCACCCGCTCGCCACTGCTGCCGCTGCCACCACATTACCACGCCACGCCGTCCTCTGGAGCCGATGTCTCGCCGCCGCCGTTACCAACGTTCTCAACCACCACACTAGGCAGGGTGCCCCCCACCCCGCTATGGGTGGGTACCCATTTATCTACTTGCAATTACGTTGCTTTCGAACTGCTGGGTGGGCAGGAGCTGGGACAAGGGTCGAGAGCTCACCTCGACCACGGTGGTACTCGAACAGCCATAGTGGCTGTTCGAATGATGTTACTGAGCAGGCATTAACTGCCTGCGCCACCGCTCCCATCTATTGCAACCTCTTCCCACCCTGGGGAGGCCATGGGAAGTAATTTCTATGGACTTCATCACCGATTTACCCCCTTACAAGGGTGGTAGTGGATGTGTTTTTGAAACAGGCTCATTTTGGCCTGTTTAGGTCCCTAACAATGACCTGCCTCTTGGCTAAGGCATTCCTTCAGCACATCTTCCACCTCCACACTTTGCCGTGGAAGATAATCTCTGACCGCGGAACGCAATTTGTTTCTAAGTTATGGGGGAAACTAATTAAACTACTGAAGGTGGAACGTGGGCTGAGTAGTGCTTACCACCCCCAGACTGATGGGCAAATGGAACATGTCAATCAGACCCTTGAACAATACCTCCGGTGTTTCACAAATTTCCAGCAGGACGACTGGGAGGGGACCTTCCTCTGGTGGAATTTTGTTACAATAATGCCTGTCATTCATCCACTGGGGTGTCTCCATTCATGGCAGTTTATGGTTATGAGGCCCCTCCTCTCCCGTTCCTGTACGACGATCCGCTCCCAGAGGGGGAAGTGGGGGATTGGTGTAAATGCCTCAAAGAGGCCTGGCCAGTGCTGTGCAAGACTTTGGATGCTGCTAAACAAGCCTACAAGGCTCAGGCAGACAAAAAATATTCTGACAGCTGGGATGTCCAGCCAGGGGACTCTGTCTATGTGTCAACCAAGAACATTAAAAGACTATGTCCCAGTCAGAAATTGGGGTGGAAATACATGGGGCCGTTTAAGGTTATGCATAAGATCAATGAGGTGGCTGTGGAACTTGAATTGCCTAAAAACCTGAGACATTTGCATTCTGTTTTCCATTTCAGCCTTCTCCACCATGATCCTGGGCCAAATGTGTGGCGACCGCAACAACCCTGCCCCCCTCCCCTGTTCATGCAAGGCGAATCGCATCATGAAGTTGCAGATATCTTGGACTCTAAGCTGAAGTGAAACAAACTGTTTTATTTGATTGAATGGGTGGACTTGGGACCAAAAAACAGAGACTGGGTGGCGGAGGAACATGTTTCTGCCCCCCGCCTTCTCAAACGCTTCCACCACCGCTTTCCGGAGAAACCTGGGAGGGGTTGTTGGGAAGGGCAGGAGGTCAGGTAGTCCTGTCATGGATCTGGAATGTGGAGGGGTGCCCTCCTCCTCCTCGTTCTGAGATACTGTGCGCTATCTCAGGCTTGACCTTG
>NW_015176008.1:572516-578949 GCF_001447785.1 Gekko japonicus | reverse complement strand
GAGCAAGGGAACCTTTACCTTTATAGTGTCACAAAAGTAACGGAAAGATCACAGATACCTGGCACTAGGGAGAAATAATAAAGTAGTTCTGCTTCATGAGTGAGAACTTGGCAACCATTGTCCATGATGTTTCATGCGTTGTTGTTTGTTTGTCATGGCCCATTTTATCATTCTATCACATCTTTGCATATATTATATAAGCTTACCAAACATTCATATATGTTAAATTGCTCCTTTGAATTGTTGCTTTAAAACTACTTTCTGTCTACGTTGAGATACTTCAGACCAGTACAGCAGCATACCCGCAGTCAAATTGCATTGCTAATGTCTTTTAAATGGAGGAAGGATGAATATTTGCCACTGATGGTTTGAGTCAGGCAAAACTAATTGGCAGCCACTGCATTTTTCTTCCTAAAAATACTTCTTTTCCTTTTATGCAAGCAGAAATCCCTTGTTTTCAAAAATATACAAAAAGATCTTAAGGTCCAAGGGCCAGGGTTTTACACAAAAAAACTCCATTCAAAGCACAAGTACCTTGACACAAATGGAACTTTCTTCCAAGTAATGTGTTTAAAATCTAGAGGGTATGGCATAAAAAAAAAATGGAGGTAGGTCTTCTAAGAGCTTAATTCGGCTCCTGCCTATCTGATGTTTTACACTTTTTGGAAATCATACGACAAGGCTTCTCAGTGTCAGCCATGGAAGATGTCCCAGAAATATTTTTTTAGTCCAGTGGCACCTTTAAGACCAACAAAGTTTTATTCATGGTATAAGCTTTCATGTGCAATAAAACTGTGTTGGTCTTAAAGGTGCCACTGGACTTAAACTTTGTTCTGCTGCTTCAGACCAACACGGCTACCCCACCTGAACCAGAAAAAAATATGTGTTTGTTAGGCATGTGTAAGATATTATCATATAGCACATTAAATAGCAAGTTTAATCCCTCTTCTCTTACCACATACCTTTACTTCTGAAGTGAAGCCACACTCATGGGAAGCTGAAATGAACAGTAACACACTTTGTTTCCTGAGACTGCCAGACATTCACACATTTTGTTTAGCATCACTGGCAAGACTGTTCTCTGTATGGGGGCCTTGAACACAGGGTGTCCACGAGCCCCTCTATCACAACTCCCTTCTCTGCCTCCGTAGTGGTTCCATTTGTGGATCCCTTCTCCCCCCCTCTCAAACAGTGACTACGCAGCATGGAGTAAAATATCACTTTCTCAACTCCTTTTAACGCTTTCAGTCCTGTCAGGTCTAAAAGGAACAAGGAAGAGCTGTTACAGTGTTGCAGTCTCTGGACCGGTTTAGAAGAGGTGTCAGGAAGAAGCAGGAGAGTGTAATTATGTTGTGCCTCTTCTGCCTTCAGGTGAGAGCCAGTCTGGTGTACTGGATAAGTGTGCGGACTCTAATCTGGGAGAACCGGGTTTGATTCCCCACTCCTCCACTTGCACCTGCTGATGTGACCTTGGGTCAGTCACAAGCTCTGGCACAGCTGTCCTTGAAAAAGAGCAGTTTGTGTCAGAGTTCTCTCAGCCCCACCCACCTCACAGGGTGTCTGTTGTGGGGAGGGGAAGGGAAAGCAGTTTGTAAGCCGCTCTGAGACTCCAAGTGAAGGACGGGGTATAAATCCAATCTCTTCTTCTTCTTCTTTGTTTTCTTTGGGAAATGGGAGATCAACATCTCCACTTTGAGATGAGCCCTCAGGCAAGCTTTATCAGGTACTCACCCTTGTCAACTTCTGACATCAGCCCCAATTTCAATTTTTGCTGGGACCTTCTTGAAATTCCATCTATGAATACCACGCTTTATGTACCCACTCCACTGAATTTCACTCCTGTGTGCCCCATACCTTGTGCTGTAAAAGCCTGTTTTTTCCCCTCCTCTCCTCATTGGTGGCAGTGAAGGACTGTTCAAAGTCTCTTGGCACAGAGCACACCAGTGTTCCAGAGGGGGCTATAGAGCTATCTATCTCACACTTCCACCCAATCCCAATGAGACTGTAGAAACCCTGAACTGGGGTGTGGAGGCAGTTTTGGAGTGGATGCAGACTAATAAACTGAAACTTAGTCCCAACAAGACAGGAGTGCTACTGGTGAGCTGGTGACAGAAGTGCTACTGGTTTGACCCAGCTCTTAAATTGTCACCTGTAGATGTTAAAGAGCATGGGGGAGAGGATTGCTTCTTGTGGCACACCACATTCCAGTGGGTGCCATTGGGATAACTCTGCCCCAAGTGCCACCCTCTGTCCCCGACCTTGGAGGAAGAAGGTCAGCCACTGCAAGGCAAGCCCCCTTATCCCCGCGTTGGTGAGGCAGTGGGTCAATTCAATTCAAATACCTTTTATTGGCATACAATATTAAAAGCGTTTCCCAATAATACAATCCAAGAGAAATTATAAAATAGATAGTCGTGGGTATTTCAGGCCTAACTCAAGTTGTCACAAGTTAGATTTGACCATACAAAAGATGCCTGAATCATAAAATAAACTGGCATTCCAAACTTTTAAACTTAAGTTTTTAAACTTATAAATTAAGAATCATTAATATGATCAGGGTTACTCTTCCGTTTTATAAAACAATGGAGAAACTTAGCGGTCAGTTCAATGATCTCCAGATCTCGTGAAGCAAGGAGAAATTGTACCTTGATTCTATCCGATTGGCCTGCTACCAACCTAAGGGGGGCTTCTATACACTCCACTCGAATGTCATTTAACAATTTACAGTGTAAGAGTACGTGCTCAACAGTTTCTATTTCACTTCTATTACATCCACAGAACCTGATTGAATAAGGAATTTGCTTATATCTCCCCTCAAGAATAGCAGAGGGGAGAACATTAAGACGGGCCAACAGATAAGCTCTACACATTTGCGGTGAAGTCAGACAGAAAAAGTAATATGCTAGAGCACCAGAAAGGGGATAAGCCCACCTTACTGAGGAGCACCTTCCGGATGTTTATTATATATTTATTGGTTTTCAAACATAAAAAGGATGAGACAAAAAATTGGTGTCACGATACAGTTTTCAAACATAACAAGTTTGTTATAAATTTCCTCCTCTTAACACAATAACAAAGGCAAATTACTGCTCAGTGCGTATTTCAAGCAGAAGGGATTACCCATTCAAGTAATCTGACAACTAAATACATGATTTGTCAGAATTACAAATCTAATGGCAAATCAAACTTAACATTTACATTCTGTTATTTCTGGTCAGTCTAAATACATGTAAAGTCATTACAATTTTGAAAAGAAACCAACATCCTTCCCTCTACCTAGACAGGTTAGTTCATATTTAACCCTGCTTAAAATTATATCTATCTGTGTACCAAAATAATACGTACTTTTCTATTTTCTTTTGAAAATTACTTAACTAATTTGTTGTTGTTCAGTCGCACAGTCGAGTCCGACTCTTCGCGACCCCATGGACAAGATCTCGCCAGGCCCTCCTGTTTTCCACCGTCCTCTGAAGTTTGCTCAATTTCATGTTCGTTGCATCTATGACACTGTCTAACCATCTCATCCTTTGTCGTCCCCGTCTTCTTTGACCTTCAATCTTTCCCAGCTTCAGGGTCTTCTCCAGTGAGTGCTCCCTTCTCATTTGGTGGCCAAAGTATTTGAGCTTCAGTTTCATTATCTGGCCTTCCAGGGAACAGTCAGGGTTGATTTCTTTCAGGGTTGACTGATTTGATCTTCTTGCAGTCCAAGGGACTCTCAAGAGTCTTCTCCAGCACCATAGTTCAAAAGAATCTATTCTTTGGCGCTCGGCCTTCCTTATAGTCCAACTCTCGCAGCCATACATGACTACTGGGAATACCATTGCTTTGACCATGCGGACTTTTGTTGGCAGGGTAATGTCTCTACTTTTTATCATGCTGTTTAGGTTCACCATTGCTTTCCTCCCAAGGAGCAGGCGTCTTTTAATTTCATGGCTGCTGTCACAGTCTGCGGTGATCTGGGATCCCAGGAACGTGAAGTCTGTCACTACTTCCACGACTTCCCCTTCTATTTGCCAAGGAGTGATGGGGCTGGATGCCATGATCTTAATTTTTTTTTATGTTGAGCTTCAAGCCCACTTTTGCGCTCTCCTCTTTTACCCTGAGCCAGAGGCTCTTTAGGTCCTCTTCACTTTCTGCCATCAGAATAGCTGTACCAAAATGTTTAAATAACCTTGAGTTTTCTGTTTTCATACTTCTTGCTTTGTTATCCTGTAGATTACTTATATCAGTACCATTATATACTTGTTTTCTTACCTATTCTCTTTCAATGACTACTTATCCAATAACAGTACCCCTTTGTTCTGCTACCTTCGTATTGTCTGCTTCTTTAATTTGCCCAAACAGTACTTATTTTCCTGTCTGTTTTCTTTTAACAACTACTTAAACGGTGACTGTACCCGATTACTTTTTTTCTGCTTCCTTACGTCCTACTTTGCTAACTTGTAAATTTTTTATATTAATACCACTATGTGTTTATTTTCTTACCAAGCTTGGTTGCCTAGCAACAGGAACTGAGGGGAAAGTAGGGTTCCCACCTCTGAGTAGGGAAATACATGGAAAGTTGGGGAGTGGATCCTGTGGAGGGCAGCGTTGGG
Source organism: Gekko japonicus (assembly GCF_001447785.1). NCBI lineage: Eukaryota > Metazoa > Chordata > Lepidosauria > Squamata > Gekkonidae > Gekko > Gekko japonicus. The sequence goes on along the minus strand of NW_015176008.1, from coordinate 574,354 downwards.
GGGGTGGAAGGGCTCAGCAGAAATTTCCCAACCTGGAGCTTGCAATCCTAGGCAGGACTCACAAAGGCATGGAGAGGGTTTCATTACTTTGTCTTTTTACTGACAGAACCAAGCTTGGTTGCCTACCAACAGCCACTGAGGGAAAAGTTAGTCCCACAGAGGAGCCAAGCAGGCAAAGTGTCTTCCTCAGGCGAGAGAGCATATTCTGACAGGGAACAGTGGCTGAAAGATAGATAACCACACTACACTAAAAACCCAAGAGGTGGAGATCATATCCGTGTTAATCTAAGTGTTATTAATAAAAGTGTTAGTACAACAATATACTTGTAGAGTTCTTGCTTCTCTCAGCTTCAATGTTAGTATGCAGGGGTCTTTTTGTAGAAAAAGAGCTGCCGGAGCACATTAGCATAACTCATTAGCATATGCCACACCCCCTGACATCACCGGAAGTGTGTCATAAGGCCACACCCCCTGACATAACCGGAAGTGTGTCAGAAGGCCACACCCCCCTGACATCACCGGAAGTGTGTCAGAAGGCGACACCCACCACTCAGGCTCCACCCCAAAAATCTCCAAGGGGTCTTGGGCATCCAGTGATGAAGAATTGATTTGAAGCAGCAACATCCCTGCACGCTTTCTATAAATAAATCAATAAATTCCAGTTAGAGCCAAGGGGGCTATAGAGTTTTCCATACAGAATTCAGTGTGCGATAGGCACAGTTATACATTTCTATGCCCTCTGACTTTGATGGGACTATAAAGGCATAATTCTGCAGGGGATTACACCGATGTGGCTTCCTGGCTACACTGATGGACAAGGCTGCGTTTGAATCTCTCACTCAGCTATGGAAGCCTGGCAGGTGACCTTGGGACCATCACAGTCTCTCAGCCTTACCTTGCCTCACAAGATGATGATGAGTTAATTTATAGACCAGAAGAACATAAGAGAAGCCAATGTTGGATCAGGCCAATGGCCCATCCAGTCCAACATTCTGTCACACAGTGGCCAAAAACACCAGGTGCCCTCAGGAGGTCCACCAGCAGGGCCAAAACCCCAGGAGCCCTCCCACTCTTGCCCCCCCCAAGCACCAAGAATACATAGCATCACTGCCCCAGACATAAGAACATAAGAGAAGCCATGTTGGATCAGGCCAGTGGCCCATCCAGTCCAACACTCTGTGTCACACATCAGCCAAAAATACTAGGTGCCCCCAAGAGGTCCATCAATGGGGCCAGGACACCAGAAGCCCTCCCACTGCCCCCCCAAGCACCAAGAATACGGAGCATCACTATCCCCCCCGCTTGCCTGCTGGGGCCTGGTGGATCCCGTCGCGGGAGGAGGCCTCCCCGAAAGCAGCCTGCACCGGAAAGGCAGGCGGGCCCCCGAAGCTGCCGGCGCACCCCCCGCCTCCCTGGCGTGCCGGGCTTCCAGCCGGGCACGCTGCTTCCCTTCTTGCCTTTGCGGAGGGAAGAGGGAGAAGTGCAGCGGCGGCGCCAAGCGAGAAAGAAGGCGGGCGGGGGAGACCCCTCTGCCTTCCCTGCTGGGGCACGGCGGCGCACGGCGGCATTGCCAGCCGGCCAGGGAAGGCAAGGCCGGGCGGGCTCCGCAGCCCGAGATTGGGGGGGATTTCTCCCGGCGGAGCGCCTTCGCGATCTGCCGGGAAGGTTGGAGAAGGGCCCTTGAGGGCTAGCGAGGCTGCTGGAGCAGCCTCGCTAGCCCAAGACTGGGGGGGAGATTTCGGGGGTGGGGGAGCGCTCCCACCCGGCCGGGAGAAGGTTCGACGGGGTCGGGAGGGTGGGCACTCCTCCCGGCCGCTGCACGCGGCTGGGAGAAGGTT
>NW_015176008.1:549422-572277 GCF_001447785.1 Gekko japonicus | reverse complement strand
CTTTTAAAATAGCATCTCTGGTCTGTCTTCTTGAGAATCTGACCACAATTTCTCCAGGTTGGCTTTTTTTTTTAAATATAGTTGGAGTATGCCCTATAAGCAGTCTCCATCTCTTTTACTACTTCATCCACTGTTGAGCCTATTGCTGGAGCAATGATCTCGCTGAGCAGCTTCCTCAGATCCTCCTTCACCGATTCAGGAACTCCCTGGAATCTGATAATCATGTTGGCTTTTTCCATTTGTAGCTGTAACAAACGGTTTTCTGGGAAGTTTTGTTTTGCTTCAACTTCCCCCATTCTTTTCTTCATTTTCTTGTTTGTGGTGTCTATCTCTTTAATACTCTCAGTCGTATGCTCCACCTTCTTCGCCGTTTCTGCCAGTTGGAGCTGCTGGGATGCGAAGTTTTGATTCAGCAAAGTCAGTTGCTGGTTAATACCATCGAGTTGCTCCATCACCGGCTTGAGCATATCCGCTAACATAACGTCTGCTCCCGCTTCCGGTTTTGTGCTTTGATTACCCACCGGTTTCGCTTTAAACTTTCTTTGCGAGGCCGCCATTTTATATGATTGTTTACAATTTCAAACGGCTTCTCACGGACTCGAAAAATCGTCACCTTGATGTTAGCGCTCAAGTAAGTCTCTCAAAACAAAATCGCTGCTTATTCCCCCCCCTGCCCCCTTTGTTACACTTATCTGTCCGTTCGCATTAAAGGCGTCTCTCTTTGCGCTCCACTTTTCCCACGGGAGGGGGTGGTGGTTCGCTTTTAAAATATTCAGTTTATTTTGAACTCATGTTCATTGTCTGTCATTTCTCTGACCTCGCTCACAGTAATCGATATTCTGCTCGATCTCCAGCGATTATACCAGTTGAATCAGCTTGTGCCTGAGGGCCACACAGTGGCAGGACCGTCAGGGCGGAGGGGAGCCTCAATTCTCCGGCATTTAGCCATCGAAGAGGCTGCCTTTCAAAAGCCCTATGGCCTGGAGCCTATCACAAAGGCTCCGTGTGGGTGCTTCTTGAGGTAGCACCCCTCCATACCGCTGGTGTGCGAGTCGTTCCCCCGAGGTCCGGGGAGAATGACTGCCATCGCTGATCCACAGACTGGTTTTTACTGTAGTGTGGTTATCTATGCTTAGATATAATCCCCTTCCCTTATATTTCTTTGTAGTTTTGTAGTCTTATAAAAAATAATAAAAAATATCCCTCTGGGGATTTAAAAAAAAAAGGGAACAGTGGCTGGAGTGGGCAGGGAAGAGGAGCAGACCCAGCCCCCAGCCAATGGCACATGAGTACTCTTGAGTGGTGGCTGACGGCCCAATGGCTGATGAAGTGCACTGTGGGTGGGACTCAGGCAACGTAGCCAATGGATAAGGACAGCCTCTGGGTGACACATCATAGAGCCAACTGATTTAGGAGTGTGTGGAATGTTCAGAAAGTTCCACCCCACTACTCAGGTAGATATAAGGAAAGATAAACATAATAAGCAGATTAAAACAAGTTAAAACATTCAGGCAATCATACAATGAACAGAAAAGCAAGATGTTTGATGTTCCAGGAATGCACACTCTGTATTTTTCTTTATGAACTTTTATCTGGCTTTGGACAGTAATTGTGTGCAAAAGAAAATAAAGTTCTAGGGTTTTTGTTACTGCTTATCACTACTGCATAGGGTAATGTGTATAGAAAAGGTCACCAGGCATTGTTCTGTATCTCTCCTTCTAGCTGAAAAACTTGGCAATTTACAGTCAGCAGACCTTTCGTGCTTTGCTACATCTATGTTTGGGAGTGGGGAGCATAGCAAGAAAAAACTATAATGACAATTTACCAGCTTCAGAATATTCTGTGTTGTGCTTTGATTACTGAAAAACTCTATACCTTCAATTGGTGGTGACAGCATTGTGATTTTAGTAAAACACTCTGTGTTGGAATAGAAGAAAGGAAATAATCTTTATCTTTTTGTTTTCAGGTTGCTTTGGGTACACTCTAGAGCGGTGTCATCATTCCTGGCAGTCAGCCCATCCCAGCCTGTTTCATGGTAAGGACTACTCTGCCATCTTTGTTGTATTTTATTGATTTAGTTTTGTTAAATTCTGTCTAGCTCAAAGAAAGTCATGGCTCAGAGCAGATTTATGAGTAGGTGGTAATGGGAGACATAGCTATGTAGCCTTATTTGCTCTAGAGCTTTGATCTGATCCAGTTTCCCTAGGCTGTAAAGCAAGCTTGGAAGATGCTAAAGGCACTGAAGGTTCTAGACATATGTGAATGCCACAACTTTATGGAGATCATCCTTTTCCTTAGTTATTGGTCCTCCATCAAAACTTGTCCATGATGGGCACAGACCTTATTTCAGGGGTGCAAAAGTAGAGGGTGCCAACCAGCCCAACTACCCCCCACTCACCCATGACATTGGGGTCTGCTCAGGAAGGTGCCCCTGGGACCACAAGGCAGCCAGTGGGAATCCTGTTCCCTCCTTCCCTCCCCTTGGTGGGGTGGGCCTGTCCTGGGGCCTAGCCTAGCCCTCTTCCTCCTTCCCTCCACTTCCTGCTGCACCACGTGGAGTGAGAAGGATGGGCATGTCCCACCATGTCCCACCACTGGGGGGACAAAGATGGCAGGCAGCAGTTTCTTGATGTAGTCCAGTGTGGGAGACAAAGTGCCATTTTCATACCTCTCCATGGCTTGGGGGTGTGTGAGGAGGGCAGGCACTGGTTTCTTTCTTTCTTTTTAATAATATTTTATTGATTTTATGAACTATATCCTACATTCTAAAGGTAAGGGTACAGGGGAAAACCTATCACTAACTTATGACAAGAATATTTATAAACTGACACATGCATACATCACTCCTACAATAATATTGATATCATGATAAACATAGAATTATAAAAGCAGAGAGATCAAACTTCTATCGATTAAAACTTAATTACACTTAAATCAAGTAATATTGTAATCCAGGGGGAAAAACATTTATCTCTTGGGCTTCTTCCTCACTTTTGAAGTTTTGGGCGCTGCTACTCCTTTCTCAGACTCTGACATTGAACTGCTGGAATCACTTGAAGAATTATCTGATTCTTCCTTACTGGGTTCCTCTCCTTCTTCCAGATTAGGATCCTCATCTTTATCTATGCCCAATTGTTTTTTCAAAAAGTTTTTGGCCTTTTGGACAGACTCAATTTTAACTTTCTTGTTGTATTTGAACATGATTCCTTCTGGGAAGCTCCATCTGTAGGTTATTGCTTTGTCTTGTAGGAAAAGAATTAAGTCTTTATACTGTCATCTTCGTTTCTGGATCTCAAATGGAATGTCTTTCAGAATTTTAATTTCTTCTTCGCTGATTTTTAGTGTTTCCCCCGCAGTAGCTTTTCAAACATTGTCTCTCATTGTTCTCTTTGAGAATTTAACATAAATTTTGCCAGGCAGTTTATTTTTTCTTATAAAATCAGGGTATGTACGATATGCCAAGTCCATGTCACTTTGTAGATCCTCCTGTTTAAGGTCTGAAATTGAAGCTATCGTTCCACTTATCGTTTTTATGTCTTCTCCTTTCTGTTCAGGAACTCCTTGGAAGCATAGAACATGCATAGATTTATCAAGCTGAAGTTGAAGTAGTTGATTTTTATCCGTATTTCTTTCCTTCTTAACTTCTTTTAGTTGTTGCTTAATATCAATAGTCCTTGTTTCTACTTTCTTGATCCTTTTATCTGTCTTATTGGCTCTTTTTCCCATTTGGGTAAGTTCCTTTTGGACGGAATTCAGCTTGGTATTAATTGTAGACATTTGGTCCAGCAGAGGGTGCAGTGCTGCGGCAAGCATATTGGGAAAGTCTGCAGTCACTTCCTGTGGCTGACTGGGAGTCGTTGGTATAGTACTTCCTGGTGGAAGTTTCTATTCTGCCACCATTCTCCTTGCCCTTTCAGCAATTTGTTTACAGTGAAGAAAAGTTTTAGTTTTAAATTAAAGTTTCTCTGAATCCCATGAAGTCTCCAGCAGTAAGTTTCGTTCCTTCTTTTCTTTTTGTACCACTTAGAGACCACTCCGTTGCAGGGGGGGTGGATCTCCAACCCTTCCCCACACGTCGCTCTTTCTCCGATCAATCTAACAAGCCGAGACTTCTTCGCTTATACAGAGGTCCGGGGGTTGGCTCTTGTCACCATACTGGCTCCGTGGCATCAGGACCTCTCGGGGACAGGAAAGCCACGATCCCTCAGCCATCACCTTGGGAGGGGCTTGTCCCAGCTCCCTAGGCTGAGAGTCTCCTACAGAGACTCTGTGGGGGTCTGGAACCAGCCAAGACCCCTCCTGATCACCTCGGCTTGGCGTGTTGCCATTGGAGGGTCGATGGGATGTGTCCAAGAGCAAGCCGCCAAAAACCGGTTTCTCACCTCCTCATACCATGGCAGGGCTTTGGCTTCCTAGCCTTGGGTGCTCCAGATCCTTGGACCAGCCCTGCCTGACTTGTTGATATGCATACGCACTTCCTCCCTCCTCTCCTCATGTTGAAAGAACAATTAAATATTTCCTGGTACAGAAATATTCAGTCTAACTCCCATGTTGCCATGACTTCCAAATGTGAGTGCCTGGGCAACCTGCTTCTTCACAAACTGGGATTCTAACCTAAAGTTTAAGATGCCAACTTTGTGTCCAGCATGAATAAACAGAGTGAGCATGGAGTAGTAGTTAGAGAGTGTCAGCATGGGGCGTGGGAGAACAAAGTCTGAATCCCCATTCTGCCATGGAAGCTCTCTGGGAGACCCCCCAACCACTTTCTCTCAGCATAACCTCTGTTACAAGATTGTTGTGAGAATAAAATGGAGGAAGGGAAAACAATGTAGTACGCTGCTTTGGGTTCCCACTGGGGAGAAAAGTGGAGTATACATTTTAAAAAAATGTTCTGTGACATCTGAATGTAAGGTCACATTCTCACCCTCTCTTGAGGTAGGCAAGTCAAACTGATGTCAAACTTGCCTCTGATTTTGATTATAGAGATGAATGCCTAGGAAAAAGGATTTCTTTCAGAGTATTTTTTTTAAAAATATCTGTTGTAAAAAGTTGAGAAACCCCTACTATGAAATAATTTCTTTTGAAAATTGAGTTAAATATGAGTTTAAGGCAAAGTTTTAAATACATTTTAGCCATCCACTATTGACAAGTCAAACACTATTTATGGCAAGTTTTTAAAATACATTTTAGCTGTCTTTTACATCATCAAAAGTAATACCAACATAATAATGGCATTATAGGATTGTACTTTCCGTACTGTAGACATGCACAGTTCTGAGAATTTCTCACTTGCTTCAGATTCCTGTCTTCTGCAGCACATGTATGAAGTATATTCATTTCATATGCATGCATAGTTTCTGAAAATATATACACCAAGAAAAAAAACAACCTAATTAAATGAAAACCAGCTAAATAAACATCTGCAACTGCTTCCTTCCCAAGCTGCTATTTTACTGCAAATGTGTGTTTATATTTGCAAATATGTCTGTAGTCCTGTGATGGGGTGAGGGGAACAGCAACATAACAACAGTGGGCAGAAAAAATGAATCATTCTCCACAGAAAATTGCCTTCCATCAGTTTCTTTGTCTGTTGCTGCATGTCACCATGCCGTTTGCCCCCCCCCCACTTGTCCTACCCTGCAATAGCACTGAAAGGTACCAGCTCCTTCCGGGGTTAGGAGTGAGGAACCCTAATTTATACCACACTCTACAGACACTGATATACTGAGCCATGCCAGGATTTTATAATATTCATGTGTCTAGCTGCTCAGTAGTCAAAGTTATAAATCCTGTCCATTTGATAACTTTTTCATGCTAGTGGCTTGCATCCCATGGGAACTCTCAGCTGCTGATGGAGCAGGAATTCAGTTGCTTCCCCTCTCTCGCTTAAGCCAAAAATGCTGATCTTGAGGGACAGGGGGATCCTCAGGAACAACATAAAGGGGGAGTTGGAGGTCTGCAATGGGAGGGAGAGTTAGTGAAAATGCCCCCTTCCGTTGGTGAAAATTTCCCACTGGATTCAACCCAGTGACTTGCAGGAGAATTGAGCTTGAAATTCTATTACTGAAATAATAACAAACAAAACCTTAAAGAACATTAGGATTAGTTTTTAGCCATGGCTGGTAGTATGATGTTCCATACTTCAAATCAGTACAAAAAAGTGTAATGAAACTCTTGTCTAGCATTCTTTTTTCTGCTTTCAGAAAGGGGGGAGGGTATCTTCAACCTGGACCTCCACCGGTCAAGTCATTCGTCTTCTCTACCTGACTGGAAAGAACAAGGATGCCAATTTGATAACTCTAGTGTGTTTTATAAACAAACCAACATGCCTGGAATGCTGGAAACCATCAAATTGTACACTGGGGGGGGGGGATACCAGCTTGGTTAATTTGCTTGAAGATATACTTTGTATAACAGAAGTAGTCAGTACTAAATTCAAAGGAGATTTGTTTTGTTTTTTAAAGAGCACTCCTAGGAAACTAAAAACAAAACACAGAAACACAGAGATTTTCTGAAAGCCAGTACTACAGTTTTAAGGGTTTGGTTAAGGTTTTTTTTTTTTTTTTTAGGGCAGTTAATCATTTCCTGCTGCTCCTCTATTCTTTTGCTAAGCAGCTCCTCTATTCTTTTGCAAGACCTAAACTACACTAACCCTGCCCCCTAGAGTTGTTGCTAAGTGAAAATCCAGCAATAATAGCAACAGTCTGAAAAATCAGACAGCTACTGATGGGCCAAGGGCAACAAGTTTGGCAGGAAGTGAATGGAAACGAGTGAAAATGTTGTTTTTAGTGCCCACAAGAGTAAACAAGCACTGTTGGCCAATAAACACATTTATCAAGTTAGTAAAAAGAAGCCCAGAACCTGTTTTTGTTTTTTGTTTACTCAGTAGCTGCTGATGAATGCTCGTTGATGGGAAGCCACTGTTTCAGCCTGGATTTGAGTCAGCTTTTCCTTCTTGGGAAACAGTAAACTTCAAAATATATTTGGAAGACATTTTTTTTTAAAAAAATGTCAATTCACAGTGTCATCCAAAACAGGTGTTTTCCAGATTGTCTTAACGTTTCATTCTCATTCCCCGATATTTTTGAGGTTTTTTCTTGTGTCCAGACAACTTTGTTAACATCCCCTTGCTGTTCCGATCTTTCCTTGTTTTTTCCCTGTTCTTTCCTAAACTAGTTTCCCCCATACTTTTTTTTCCCATTGCAGAATGAATTCACAAGATAGTCTCTTGCTTGGAATCTGAACAGGGAACGTACTTTAACAGGGATTGTGCAACCCCCTGGAGGCTGCTGAAGTGCTGCAATGCTTCAGCACATGCGCAACCCCTTCCCTGGGGAAAAAGCAGAAAATTAATCCTCAAGGTGCATGGGAACAGATGGAACTGTGACATGGAATAACCCCCCCCCCCATGTAAGTGTGAACTGATTGCACCGATAGCACAGTCATCAGAACTGCCACAATACCCACGAAAGCTTGAAAGGTGGCTGCAGTCTGAAAAATGCCAGTTACACCCTTCTAACCCATTGACTTCAATAGCCTTAGAAGGGTCTAACTCTGCCTAGCAAGGCACTACTGAATTTCTCCATTTACAAACAACTTCCTGCCATGTCACAAACCATCATATAAAACTGGTCATATCTCTGACTCTTGCTCTTTAATTGTTATGATACATACCTGTCCCCCATACATAGGGAACTACATAGACTAACTAGCTACATAGGGAACACACCACGCCAGAACAGGAGGAAAACAACTAGAACAGGAGACTACAATGCTGAGAGGAAAAACTGATCATTCTTGAAGACTGAGACAGGGTTGTCAGGGAGATAATGACAGGATTATTTCCACAGTAGACTGAATATAAGGTAGTTGAGCAGGTTTTTTTTTTAAGTAAATTTGAAGGGCCCTCATTGTTACAACTGATTTTTAAGAAGGTGTTCCATAGGTTATTACGTTTATCTAAGCTATTCTTTGCTAGTTCCCAAATTATTTGTTTGCTGGGTTTGATCTTTAGAGATTTTAAGTAGGCATGACCATGCAATCACAACTACAACACATAAGTGCACTGTGATGTATAAATGCCTGAATACCAGTACTCTGAGACAATGTAAGGGGAAGGCCTCATCCTCTATGCCCTATTTATTGGCTGTCCAGGGCAACTGTCCAGTGCAGAAATCATTGTATTTAGCTATACCCAAACATGTTGAGTCTGAAAACATACTTTCACATGAGGCAGCTTTTGTTAGGTTATGTTCCTCTCCTTTTGCTTATGTAATAACTGAGTAGTTCCATTCCTTTGTAAAGCTATATTTTTAACTATCACTTTGAACAAAGAAAACATACATTTTGAACTGAAGATATTAGAAAACTAACATGAGCTGGCCTAAATTTTAAACAAAGCCTTAAAATATTAGTGATGCATGACAATTTTTGTGTATGGGGTAATTTTTCTACCCATATTCTTCCATAATGGTTTGGTTGTGCCAACCTACTGACAATCGTTACGCTTCACATAACTGCAAACATGATGAGGAATTTCACATTACCCTTTTAAACCCATTTTGAAGCCATTTTTGATCCGTCGTAGAGTAAACCCGTATAGGGCTGCCATTTCACACATGGCTTTCCCCTTCTGGTAAAGAGCTGGATCTGAAGTGGTTTGCTATTTTAGACTGCACCGCTTTTCCCCTGCCGTTTTTTGCCTGCACGGGCGATCTCCAGCTTTTTTAAAAAACATTTGCTTTAGATCACTATAGTGCTATAACACAACACTCCAGGCATTCCAATGGGATTGATACAACGCTGTTACGTTATACCGTTATAGCGCTATAAAGCGAACGGTTTTTTTAAAAAAGCCGGAGATCGCTCATGTGGGCGAAAAACAGCGGGGAAAAGCGCATCGGAACCAGGAGAGGAAACTGAAGACTACTTGGAAGCAGTTGACAAGTAAAACGCTTCAGCCCCATTTCCTAAATGGGACAGAAGCATTTGTGCGTGAAATTACAAATATATTCCGGTAGGGAACCGGTTCTAAAATGGTTCTGTCTGAAATGACAGACCAGAAACCATTTGCAGGGCTGGCTCATCCGCTAGGCAAACTAGGCACTTGCCTAGGGTGCGCTGGCCCTCAGGGGCGCCAAACTGCACTCCGCACCCCAAACACGCCTCTCGTACTCTCTCTCTCTTTGTGGCGAGGAAGGAAAACAGGAGAGGGAGGAAGGAAGGAAGGCAGCGAGGAGGCAAAGGGCACAATTGGGGGCGGGGAGGGGGGCTCCTCTTCCTCCTCCTCAGCTAATCCAGAGTCGGCCTTGTAAATAGTGGCAGCCTGGCCCCGGGTGCGCTCCGGACCCCTTCCCTGTCCCGACTGCCACCCCCTCCGGCACTTGGAACCTGTCCTTTAAATTTTTTTGGGGGGGGTGGGACCCAGAGCTGCACACGCGGCGGCATCTCGAGCAAGGCCGCGTCATAGCTCTGTGTGCGCACGGTGGGTGGGGGCACATTGCAAGACTGGCCACTGGAGTCCCAATCATCAGCAGCCCCCGCAGCAGCCCGGCCTTCGCCTTTTACGCCGGGGCCACCCCTCCCCCCCAGCTCTCTCTCCGTCTCGGCCCATGCCCACAGAGTGGGTCAGTAACATACTGCTCAAAATGGGGGAGGGGGAGATTCTGCACGTGTCCCCTGGTTTCACGCTTGAGGCACCCCAGCTTTACTTTTGCAAGCCTTGGGCTGCTCGAGAGTAAATGCGCCAAGTGACCTGGTTGCTTGCTGCATTGGGGGGGGGGACAGGGACCGAAGCGGATCGGTCCATTGGTTTGGACCGCGGGTACAGAAAGGATGGCAGGCTTGGGGCGCGGGAGGAGAACTTTCTAAGTGGCGTTGTCTTAGCGGAGTCTACAAAGTCTGGATTCGACCTACGGGCCTTCCCCGAAGCGAATCCCTCCTTGGAGGAGGAGCTGCCACCCGGTTGAGAATAGACAAGGAGTCTTTGCAGGCGCCAAACGAATGCATATGGCTGCAAGTCGGGGGGGGGGTTAAGGGTGGGAGGAGGGGGAGATTGCGGGAGGCTTTGAATTACTTCCAGGGGCTTCTGTGTTTTTTCTCCAAAAACCCAGCCTCACCTAGGAAGGGTTTTAAAATCCTTACTTCTGTTACTTTTTTTTTAAAGGGAATTCAAAGCCGTGACCAGTTAGCGACCTTGTCTCTCTTCCTTTGAAATGAGCGGGAAATGCCCAGTGTTTTACGTTGGCTAAAAGCACCCCGAGAGCCTGACATGAGCGCTCCTTTCAGCCGGGCAGGGTACTGGCGAGCACGCCCCGAGCTGGCAGCCTTGGTCCCGGGCACTGGCGATCTGCAGCGCTCCTTGCAGCCGAGCCTCCCTTCGCCACCCGCCAAATCACTCGCTCACAACTTTAATGCCAGTAGCTCACAGAGGCTGGAGAGGAGGAGATTTTTTCTCTTGTCCCCATCGGCATCCCCGGTTGCCCCGCGGCCGTCGCCCTTTGCCCACGTCCCCTGCTGCAGGCGTTGGGTTGGCCGTGCGGGGGGGGGCTTCTGGGGTGGGATCCACGGGCATGAGCAGAGGGCCCACCACGACGCCCACCAACCTCCTCCTCCAAAGGCGGCCAGGGCAGCGTCATGACTCCCCAGCAGCCCCCAATTTCACGGTCTCCTCCTTTTCCTGGAAGAGGGGAGGGCGGGGGGGTGACATCTCCCACCATGCCGTCCCCCCCACCACCTTGGCTCGACCTGGCCTCCCTCTCCCCCCTGCGACGTGGCATGGGCGGGAAAGGGGGACAACGACGATGAGAGAGTCTATAGCCCGCTGCGCACAGCGCCGGCCTGCCAAGGAGGAGGGGGGAGGACGCCCCCCACCGCCAGCGCAGCCTCAGTGGCCTTGGCCGCCGCTCTGCACCCCCTCCAGCCCACCCCTGGGGGGGAGGCAGCAGCAAAAGTGTCTCCAGGCCCCACCGGGAGGTTGGCATCTGCGCCTGCCTAAGGCGCAGAAGCACCTCGAGCCAGCCCTGACCATTTGGGAACCGTTCCTCTTCCAGATTATATTGTCTGTCTGAAATTCCTCGATGTTTTTCCTTTTTAGCCAAATATGTTACATGACTGAGATTAAAAAACTATCCCAACACCAAAATTATTAGATTTCTAAGGGTTTATTTCCCTCCTCTTTTAGGCCCAGGAAATGTTATATATTCATTTATACATCACTATCTGTTATCAATGTAAGTGATACTTGCCAGGCACATAAACATATCTTAGTGACAATTCCAGATAGACAGCCACAGCACAATAAAACAGGAATCCAGTAGCATCTTGAAGACCAACTGTGACTCACTGCGACTGCCACTGGATCCTTGTATTTTAGAAAGAATTTAATTTGGAGGGCCTTGTTTAACCTCTTGTAGACCTGCTGAAAAGTCATGCCATCACCTATCCAGGTAGATGTTTTAGCCAATTTCTACTTGAGCTAAAACTTCATACATATGTTTGAAAATATTACCCTGTTGCTCATGCACAGATTCTGATATTCTCCAACATCAGGAGTAGACATGACATTTGTTACCCCCAACAAATGTTAGCATAAAGTAAGAGTTTCACAACCTTTTATCTGGCAGGTGTGCTTTCTGCTGTGGTTATCTGTTGCCAGCTAAGTTTTGTGGAATGTAGTTCCTACCATACCATTACCCTCCTCCACTGACAGAAGAATATTTCAAAGCGTTTGTACCAGCATTATGTGTCAGCTTCTGCCTTGTACTACAACGTAAAGAGATGTGCCTATGGGTTCTCATACCAACTGTAGATTTTTCATCTATATGAATGCATTGTCCTGAAGAGGAAAACAGAGGCTCTCTTATTATCTGAGTGACTTGTGAAGCAGGATATATCAGGGATGAAAAGCGGTGTGCACAAAAGTCAGTAAGAACATACCAGCTCCGTGTTAGAGTTAGGCTGCGATGAATCACTTGGTCTGAGTAATTCTAGATGCATCTAAGGATCATATCTTTGTCATTTGTTTTTCACAATAATCGACATATTTATAGTTAGGGTATGAAGAAAAATATGCTAACTTGTTAGGAGGAGGGCATTCTTCATCACAATATTCTTTGGCAATTAACTGGAAGTTACAGGGTGCCCATCTCCATGAAACTAATACCCTTTTCGGGCATTAAATTGCTGGTGCTTCAATCTTGTGTACCAAAAAAGTACACACAATTGTCGCATTGTCTGAGAAAGACATGCATTTTACAGCATCAGTATGTGGTGTCAAGGGCAGTGATGGGTCAAAGCAAGCAAAACAGCATGAAACTGGGAAGAGAATCCTCACTGCCCAGGATAACAAACCACCATCAGCCCCTCTGCTAACCCTCAGCTAAAAGATGGAGGGACCAAGTCTTTAGCCCTATCAAGTGTTAATCAAGAAATCAGCCCTGCAAGGTAGGACATTTGCTAGTTGAGTTCCAAAAACAATTACTTGGGTAGCTGCAGCCAATATAGGCCAAGGTACTAGGTTTACATTAAAGCCCCAAAACTTAAATAACACCCCAGAATTATAATTAATAAGGGTTATTAAAAGAAATGTGTGACAAGTATACAAATAAAATAGTAGTGCAAGATAGGAAAGAAAATAATAAAATCTAAATAACTAACCTAAGATACTTATACAGGCTTTGGTCCTCTGACCCAGATGTTACCTGACCAGACTGAAACACTGAGTCCGGGAAAAGTTTCAAAGTCCAAAACCCAGGAGGCAGGTATTCCGGCCACACAAAGCCCAACCAAGTCAAAAGCGTGACCCAAAGGTACAAACTAGAATTAATGGTCTACTTAGAGCAAGACTGCCTGCAGCTGGCCTAATCCTGTTTGGCCAATCAGGTGTGAGGCTAACATATGGGACCATGTACTTCTGCAGATAGTATGTGTCCATAGTCAAGCAATCACTCACTCCCACCCAGGGTTCCTTGTGTTAGTGGGATGGAATGGGAGTGCAAAACTCCCTCTTCTCACCCTTAAAGCTCTCATGATCACATTTGCACCTGTGTCCATCTCACCCTTATTTCTCTCTCTGAACTGCAAGTCATCACAACATTAGTTTTTCATAGAGGGGCCTTCTGTAACTTACTAGGCTCAAAAGCCTGAACCAAAGTTTGAAAGGCCAAGAAATGGCTAAAGACCAGTTACTTAACATGCACTACCCAAAAACCAGACAAAGCAATAACTGAGTGTACTGAGTTGACTGCATGTACCATGGTCTCCCAGTATACAGGACTGGAGCACAAGAAACGTAACACCTGAAAAGGGCCATGAAGGGTGATGACAATCTACTCACAGATTTTTCATCATAACCCTTCATGGACTTCATACATAAAAGTTCAGTGTGCAGTGTGGAAGGTTGCCAGGTTTTCCTGACAATCAGTGGGGGATAGGGATGTCTTACCATCATTTCCAGTGCACATGGAAAATGATGTTGCCACATCACTGACAATGTAGCCTGGGCCTCCCATGCTTTCGTGGTAAGCCCCCCCCCCCAGCTGATTGGCAGCAGGGGGCAAGACTTGGCAGTGGGGACCCCCTGTCTCCATGGGGGGGTGGCAGCAACCAGTGTTCCCTCTAAGCTGAGTTAGTGTGAGCTAGCTCACAGTTTTTTAGCCTCCAGCTCAAACATTTTTGTCTTAGCTCAGTAAGGATGGCTCCAGAGCAAACTAATTTATGCAGTAGCCAAATGGCTCACTCACATCTTTAATGCCAGTAGCTCACAAAGTAGAATTTTTGCTCATGAGACTCCACAGCTTAAAGGGAACATTGGTGGCAACCCTAGCAATGTGAAGAAAAAAAATAACTTCCAAGTTTAGCCCTCTAGCTGTTTAGACATGGCACCCCAGTGTTGTTGTTCAGTTAGTTTTTTGCAAAATGCAGAGAAAAATGGCTCTAGAACCTTTTCCTCCTAGGACATTGTCTTCTACAGAGCAATAGGTGAGGTCTGTGCTGTGGCCATATAAGGGAGAAGGTTGAATGAGAAGACCTACACAGGAACAGGATGGGGGGCTGAACAGCTGTAGTACCTCTCATTTCTGGATGGGGACCTGATAACCCATATCACAGTGATCAATGGGAAGTTCTACAAACTCACAACTGAGGCTTGCTATTCAGACACTGTTCAGATAGATTATTTTTCATTAAGCAGTCTTGCCCACAGTTATAGCATTTTGGGAGGGGGGGTACTCACCAGGATATTGACCACTTGGTAGCCCTAACATAAAAATCACTCCATCTTCCACTCTCTTGATGAGTGAACATTGAATGCATCAGGAAGCAACACCTACCAGCTGTATGTCTGTTTTCCTTTTCCGAGGGTGTGGTTGTACTCGAGAGACAATTCAGGACTTCCAGTGTAATTCATGCATTCACAGATGTTTTCCTGCTGTTGATCACTCACTCACATTTAAATCCTTTTCAGCACAGCGCCTGCTAAATTAGTATCTAACAAAGAAAAGAGCACTTCCCTACCAGTGAGATTTGTTACAGGACTGAGGATACATACACATGACATTATCCAGGTGGAGGATTCTGGACCCATCTCACAGTCACATGTACTCTTGGAGACTCACTTTAAAAAACACAAAGTCACTCAGCATGGCTTGAAGTGCTGCAAGGAAGGAGGTGTTTCCACCCCCCCCCCAGTGCTGTTTTCTATAGTGGAAAGGATGTGGGGGTGGGGTACTGTTTGTCCCTTATCTCAAGCACCATGTCCTGGGTAAGCAGAGAGTGCTGGGGTCTTTACAATTATCTGTTTATTTACAAATATGTAGGTGGAGTATGTGAGGATCAAATCTGTCCAAAGACAGCAACTACATTCCAAAGATTCCTGTGTTTTTGCCAGTACCACCTAAAAGGTCTTTGTTCTTTCTATCTGTCCAGGAAAGATTAGAAGAAACTCTAAGAATCTGATGTTATCAACAGTGAAGGGTAATCCACGGAAAGGGAAACAGAAAGGGATGCCAACAGCTGAAGAAAAAAATGCTCTGTCCCTTTAATAGAGGCTTAGCATCTGGAAAAGGAGGCCTGAAGCTTTTCATGGCACAGTGGTAAATAACATTATGCTTCAATTAAAGGGGCATTTTTATTCCAGGCTGTTGGCAACCCTAGAAGCACAAGTAGAGCAGTTCCTAAGAGACCAGGGACAAACAGAAAAGGATTGTAGATGCACCAAAAGAAAGGAAACCATTACAATGGTGGGACAAATATCAATAAGCATTTCAAGCCAATCCTGTGTGTTTACTCAGAAAATAGACAGCCCAACTATATTCTTCCAGAAGTGAGCGGTGACTCACGAATGCTCATACCTTGCCACAAATTTTGTTAGTCCTTAAGGTGCTCCTGAACTCTTGCTATTTTCTAGATATGTGTGCATCCTTCAAATGCTAAGAATTATGTAAGTGGCTGAGACACTGAATTTAACAGCAGTCTGTAATGAAAGCAGAATATGAACAGTTGTAGGACAGGATTGTAAACTGAGAGACTGCAAGACTCAGCTTTGCAGTAATCCTCCTGTTTAGTAGAGCTGGTTGGATGGCATCAGTTCCAGCCACTGTCAACTCCATTGTTTCCCTGGGGCACTCTAATTCCTGAGTCTGACCCAATTCAGTGAGTTCTCTGAGGTAAAAATAAGTTCACGCATCTGCACTTGCAGTAACTGATTTCCTCCTTTCCACACCCTTAGAGAATCTGGAAATACATGTTTAGGGTGCATACAATTCACTGACATGACTGGTTTCTCATACTTACTTTAATATTGGCTTTACTTTTTGACTGAATTACTGATGATTCAAAAATTATGGCTGCAATCCCTGACTAGAATGTGATTTACAATGTCATTTTTTAATTTAAAAAATTGTTTCTTGAAACTCATTTAAGTCATACATTTGAATTCAGCATCATAGGTGAAAGAGCGTGTTCTAAACACTTGTTTAATTCTGAAGGAAGTGCTTTTCCAGCTCAAAATAATGGTGGTACTTTCTGCTTGGGATTATTTCACCTGAAACATTGATACTCCTTTTGTGTCTCTTTCTGTTTTTTCCCCCCAGTGGATCCTGCTGTTAATGTATCCCTGCAAAGTTTTGTAAATAGGTAATCTGATAATGTCTGAAGTTGCTGAGTTTTAACCGAATAGATTATTTTGATTTTAAAAGGGCGTACGCCTGCCAAACAAGAGAACCAAATAGATTGTTTTGATATTAAAAGGCCTGCCAAACAAGAGCACTTTGTCGAATTCATCAAAAGTAACCAAGTAAAATCATGCAAAACAGAAACTTTGTCCCATAACAATGTGATTACTTGTCGGTGTCAATGAGCAGCCATCACAGATCTAATACCAAGAAGTTCACAGGAACCCAGGTCAAGACATTGACTTCATAAGATACAGAAGTTTTGGCTATTATCACTTTCAAAAAATTCAAAAATTCTGGACTATGCAGTTTTGTGAGGGATTGCCAGGTCATTTAGAGTTGCAGTTCATGTACATTCTTTCCACAGCACACAGATGAAATAAACAATACATGTTTCTGAATATTGCACAGAATTTCAAATGGTTCAGTATGATTAATTTTAGTGGGGTTCAGCCCCACTCTGACTCCTCATAACAGGGGTAGTCGGTACCAGTAACTGCTGCATAAAGTGTATGGCTATGTGAGATCATCAACGCAGTCTAGAAGTTAGAGCGACCGATTAGGTCTAGGGAAAGCCAAGCTCAAATCCCTACTAAGCCACAATGCTCATGGGATGATCTTGGGCCAGTCGCACATTCTGTCAACATAGCTTAACAGAATTATAAGAATTGAATGGAAGAGGCATCCTGAGCCCCTTGGAGGAACGGCGGGATAAAACGGCACTGTAATATAAAAATGGCTGAAATTGGTGCCAATTTGTACATATCATCTTCCTGCATCCAACATGACAAAAGTCTAAGTGCAAGTCATAGCATCACATGTACCATAACAATTCTCACAACTGTACCATAACACTACCATAACAAACTCACAACTGTTTATAGGGTTAATCGAAACACTGACATTAATGCTTCTTGGTTCTGAAACTAACAAAATTTAGACAGGAATTGTACATAATATGATCATGGGGAGACTTTGGGAGTAATACAGATAGGAAAATGTCAAAAATAAATAATAGGCAAAGCCATGGTACAATATGGTCATTAGATTATATTGAGGGAAATTTCTGGTTCTTTCCCATTGTAAAATGGCAACATGACAAGAGAAAGGAAAGCACATTGCAAGCAGCCAGCAACGTTTGGCTATGCAACAGTGTCCTGGATTCAGCAAAGAACTGTCTGCAAATATGAGATGATCCTGCTAAAGATTTACAATTTCTCTGAAAAGCTTCTACAAACATATACAGTGTCAGATAATATAGCTAAGATATTCTGCAATCAACTTTTCTGATGCAGACAAAGGGTGTTGTATTGTCTATTGCTGGATGTTCACTGCTGCAGTATCAGTCTGTTCCAAAGAGAGTCCACAGGCTGAAGCATCACTTTGCAAACCTTCATCAATCACCATGACAGCATAACCTATGCCAATGCGACTGCCTCATTCCTCTACTGGCACTGGAATCTCATTGGAAATATGTGTGGAAGTTCATATTCTAGCAAAAAGAATGCATTAGTGAAGCCTGAGTTATTTAGAACTGCTAGGGATATGCTTTTGATTATCCAGTGTCATAATGCTCTTGAAGATAATGTGCCCACCCTTCAGTCTCCAGCATCCATTGTAAACTTAATGCCTCAAATACTGCAAGAGTTGCTCTATATACTAATTCCAGAGGAACAGCCTGCTACAGCAAAAATAAAAGCCAAAAGTCTGAAGTCTGTGAAAGGTAGAGTAAAAGTACTTACGCCACCACAAGAATTCTTCATGTTGTATTTCTGGGTACACAGATAAAGGTTACCAGAATGAGGAACAGTCCGAAACAACTTCAGTATGAAAAGCACCTCAAATGTATAGCAGTCTCAAAGCCTTTGTCTAGAAAAAACTCAGACTATGAATTCTTACGGAAATTCCTCAAAATACCATAGTGCAGTCCTGGGGAGAGTTATGGCTGCCAGGGCACAGCTTGGAACCCCTGGGAGCATTTGGGGGGTGGGCACAGGGCCTCCGGCATCATGCTGGTATGTGATATTGCTTCAGGTGAAAACCAAAAGTAATGTCATGATGTCCTGTGGGCATTCAGTGACTTGCAAAAAAACTCTGTGGTTAAACCCTTCCAAACCTATTGACTTCAATGAAGTCAGAAAGCTGTTTAGACTGCACTGGCAGCTCCTCAACTGGGAGGGCGGGGTATTAAATTTGATAAATAAATAAATAAATAAATAAATAAATAAATAAATAAAAGGGACTATCTATAAATTATAATCTGCATTATTACTTAACTATTAGACAATTACATAGTTACAAAATATATATAAAAAAACATACATACCTAATTTCCGCTATAAAGATGTTTTATCTATCAAACAATCTTCATCAGTTGATACAACAGAGCACTCTGTATTCATAACACATCAATATGTCACTTTATGTTATTCTCAAGGTTTGGGGGGAACTTCCCCCCCCCCCGTGGCCATCACTTTTAAAAGAACCCCTAACGAGAGCTGGGGGAGCCAGAATGACCTCTAGTGTGTGATGTCCGAGCCGCTTGGACATCACACGCGAGAGGTGGAATTTGCCCCTACGAGTCCAAGGCCACCACCCCGGGACTCAGGGAAGCCTAGGAATGTTTCGCCCCCGTCCCCCGCGACTGTTGCAGCTGCTGCCGACAGCGGCGGGGGGCATAACTTTTTAAAGAGCCCCTAAGGAGAGCTGGGGGAGCCAGAATGACCTCTCGCATGAATAACCTCTCGAGTGAATGACAATCACATGCGAGAGGTGGAATTTGCCCCTACGAGTCCAAGGCCACCACCGCGGACATCACACGTGGACATCACATGCGAGAGGTCATTCTGGCTCCCCCAGTTCTCCTTGGGGGCTTTTTAAAAAGTTATGGCTGCCACAGCTGTCGGTAGCAGCTGCAACGGCCTCGCTGAGCCCCGGGGTGGTGGCCTTGAACTCGTACGGGCAAATTCCACCTCTTGTGTGTGATGGTCATTCATGCAAGAGGTCATTCTGGCTCCCCCAACTCTTGTTAAAGGCTCTTTAAAAAGTTATGGCATCGCCGCTTGGATATCACATGTGAGAGGTCATTCTGGCTCCCCCAGCTCTCCTTAGGGGCTCTTTAAAAAGTTATGGCCACCACAGCTGTCGGCAGCAGCTGCAACGGCCGCGGAGGGCGGGACGAAATGTTCCCCGAGCTCCCTGACCCCCGGGGTGGTGGCCTTGGACTCGTAGGGGGAAATTCCACCTCTCGCGGGGTGGTGGCCTTGGACTCCTAGGGGTAAATTCCACCTCTCGCGTGTGAGGGTCATTCACGTGAGAGGTCATTCTGGCTCCCCCAGCTCTTCTTAGGGGCTCTTTAAAAAGTGATGGCTGCCGCTGTTGGCAGCAGTTGCAACAGTCGCTGGGGGTGGGGGCGAAACGTTCCCCGTCCTCGCTGAGCGAGGTGGTGGCCTTGGACTCGTAGGGGCAATTTTTTAAAAATAAATTTTATTAATAATTTTTACATTATACATAACAGATGCATCACATACATTAATGTATTCAGGTTATCATGAGTCTATTTTTGGTAATTATTTTCTATCCATATATAAAATCTATGCCACCTTTTAATGAACACATCCTCATCTTTACCTTGTATAAACAGTGTTAAATTGTCCATCTCAGCTATATCCAACGTTCTATGTATCCATTCTTCTCATGAAGGTTTTTTCTCTTGTTTCTAATATTTGGCAAATAAAATACGGGAAGATGTTAGCATATATGTTATTACATATTGATCTATTTTATTACAATTATCTGGTAAAATATTTAACAAATAGATTTCAGGACACAAAGGTAAATTTAGTAGTGGCAAATTCCACCTCTTGTGTGTGATGGTGATTCTGGCTCCCCCAGCTCGTTAAAGGCTCTTAAAAAAGTTATGGCTGCTGCTGGCGGCGGCAGCTGCAACAGTCGTGGGGGCAGGGACGAAACGTTCCCCGGCCTCCCTGAGCCCCGGGGTGGTGGCCTTGGACTTGTAGGGGCAAATTCCACCTCTTGTGTGTGATGGTGATTCTGGCTCCCCCAGCTCGTTAAAGGCTCTTAAAAAAGTTATGGCTGCTGCTGGCGGCGGCAGCTGCAACAGTCGTGGGGGCAGGGACGAAACGTTCCCCGGCCTCGCTGAGCCCCGGTGTGGTGGCCTTCGACTCCTAGGGGCAAATTCCACCTCTCTAGTGTGATGGTCATTCACACAAGAGGTCATTCTTGATACATTATTGAATGTATGGGAACAGAGCTTGAGTTAAGAAATGAATATAAAAGACTGGGGTAGTGGGTACCAGATAAGGCTAATGAGCCCGCATGTACATTTTGGTCTGTTATACAACAGGAATGAACAACATACACATTTGTGGTAAGAGTTTTTTTTATTAAACCTGTTAATAACTTTGTTGGATGTATTGTTAATATTAAGTAAACTATGTACATGACCATAGTGATTTGATATGGAATTTTATTGTAGATTAATGAAGAATCCATTTGGAGCATTTATGACTGTATGAGGGCACTTCTTATGTATGTATCCAAGTTGAAGTCATTTTTTATCATAATTACAAGTAACATTGTAGCAAGGTATATTGTTCTGAAATAACTGCAAGAATGTTTTTTTGTTAGGATTGTTGATGTGTGAGGAAGTCATTAGGAAACGGAACACCAACTCCGGGGAATTTCGTCCATCTATGTGTCATCTGTAAAACAAAAATGTTACTATTACTATGTATTTTGTAATTTTGTACTCACTTGGAAGATTATTGTTATTATAATCACTGATTGCATACTTGCAGTAGTTCTTTATATTTTTCTAACCTTCTTCCCCCGGCATACACTCCGGAATCGCCTTTTGTAACTTTAGGATGATCCTCTTCTGTTTCGCTTGGCCTGAAGCTCAGGGAAGCCAAACTACGCCACACCCGAGGCCGCTGCCCGCCTGCGGGTGTCCTGTTACTTCGAGGCATGACTCAACCGCTTTCCCTCTTTCTGCAGGATGGGAGAGAACGGAGAGATTGTTCTCGACTTCCATTGGCTGCTGGAGTTCAGCGCCCTCTCTGGATTGGGTGGCCGCCTCCGGCAGGCAGACCTCTGAGGCTGGAGCGCGTTCAGCTATAGCCCACTGCTGGCTGCGCCTCTCCAACTTTGGGTTGTTTGTTTGTTTCGCGGGGTTCGCTTCGAGAGCGGGCGAGGCGAGGCGGGGGGGTCGCTGGCTGTTGCCGCCGCCGCCTTCCGCGAAAGGGCTAAAGTAGGAGTTACGCCGAGGGTCCCAGGCGTCGGCTGCGGCCGCTTCTGCGAGAGGAGCCTTGCGAGGTGCGCCCCGGCCCTTGGGACGAGGATCCCTCCCCTGAAGACCGGTCGGGACCATGCCGCGGCTCGCCCTTTTCGCCTGTTTGGCTTTTGTGCTGCTGGCGGCCCATTGCAGAGGTAAGCGGGGCAGATCCCGGGGCGGCTTCTCCTCCCGGACCCCTCCCCTCCCCTCCCCTCCCACGCGAGTGCCGGTCGCTGGGAGACTCTGCCGGGGGCACTCGCACCGCAGTCTGCTGCACCCTGGCTCCAGAACAAAGGAGTAGGACGGGGGACGCCCTGGAGGGAGGAAAAGCTAGTTGGCAGCCGTCGGGGATGGATCCTGGAGAGGAGGGATGCTGGGGATCCGGCCCTGCTGCCTGCGTGCCACACCCTGGGCGCTCCGAGGCCTTCTTTGGCAGTGACGTGGGGCCTGGAAGTTGGAAGGCGCTTTGCACGTGCTCGAAGGGACTCGCTGCTTCAGATACCGTGGAGCTAGCCTGCAAAGAGGCCAGGGTTGAAAGGGGTCCTGGGGCTATATCGGGGAAATCGCAGCGTTGGAAGGGAGGGCCTTCTCGAGGGAGATTTGTGGGGAGAAGCCAGTTCCAATTGCCTGTGCACCTTTTCGTGGACCTCAGCTCTATTGAACTCAGTAGGTTTGGACTCTGAGAATTTTAACATCAGGTGGAAACTTCTGAAAGGAATAAGCAGGCATTGGTCTCTCCATCTCTCTCTGTCTTCCTGGACAAGACTACATTCTGTTAATGAATCTGAAGCAATTCATTCCATCTTGTGCTATGGCACTTCATGCTTAAGCATTCTTAGAGAAAGTGGAAAAAGTGTAATCCAGCTAGGTGATATCTAACAAGGATGGTCTGTGGCAGTTAAGGAATGGATACACTCCATAGTTTAAAATGCAGGCTTTAATACAGTTGTCCATGCACATAAGCAGTACTGGACAGGATGACTTTGGGACCTGGAGAAGTATATTCTTTAATGATGAAGGTTCCTTGCAGATGATGGCCATTGTTTGGTCTGTTGCCAAGATCTATGGCTTTGTGAAATACTCGTGTGGCAATTTACTTCAGATTCCAGAACTTGCTAAAATATTTTGATTTTCAGATGGATATAAAAAGATCAACCTTCCTGGTGGGCTAGCCCCCTGTTAACAACTATTGTTTCTTTCCTTTTGATTTTCCACTGACTCAGGCTCAAACCAGACTCAACTTGATAAATCCATGATTAGGATCTTCAGTGGTTTGTAAAATGTGGAAAAGAACTTGGGGGCAGGGATGGCACTGGGGAAGGGCAGAGAGAAACATTTTTGTCTCAGCTGTTTTGTTGATTTCAGATGTTTTTCACTTGCATAGCTG
>NW_015176008.1:548727-549373 GCF_001447785.1 Gekko japonicus | reverse complement strand
TGCACTGGCTCCACCCCTTTGGCTGCTTTTACATTTAAAAATATTGTAAGATCCTGGTCTTAGGTCTTCTAGTCATGTCTAGTTTGGCCCTTGGAAACCTAGGTATGAACCAGTGGAAAGGTTCACATGTGTTGCACTAGACCTACCTTCTTTGATCCTTTAACTTTTCAAGAGGGAAGGGGATGAGACCAAACCAATCAAACTCTTGACAGTCTGCATTGGGCTTACTATTGTTCTTGCTTAAAAGTGGCAGACACAAGCTGGGGGTGGTGGTGGTGGTTTATGGTTGTTGGTTTTGGAATGCCAAGTACAGTAGTAGGCTATTTGACTCCTTCAGACAGGAAAAATACATTATTTCTTAAATATGATGTAAAATTTCTTATTTGGAAGAAATACATTATGAGCATGGGAGTAGGTGGTACCATCCACATGATGCTGACATTCCACCCTTCTTGGGTGTGGAAAATGCTCAAGGCGTAATATTTTTCCTGCACTGAATAATCTCCTTTAGGGAAAATATGTACACAATTTAGCACAAAGAATTACACAGAACTGTGGGTTGGTGACAATAGGCGTGAGCATTTTGTTTATTGCGGCATACAGACATTGACCCCTTAATGTCTGGAAGTGGTATTTTTGTAGGGAA
>NW_015176008.1:444626-548717 GCF_001447785.1 Gekko japonicus | reverse complement strand
TAGGGAAAAAACGTATCTGCTTCATTTCTTCTCCACCTGTCTGGGGAACCAAAGTTATTTACATCGTTCTTCTCTATTTTATCCTCACGACAGCCCTGTGAGGGATGTTAGGCTGAGAAATGGTGACTGGCCCAAGGTCACCCAGCGAGCTTCCATGGCAGAGTGGGGATTCAGACCTGGGTCTCCCAGACCCTAGTCTGATTCTGTGACCCCTGCATCATGGTTGTGTCTTGCTGTGCCTCTCAGAGCAGCAGCTTGAAAAGAGTAACCAGCCCTTCTGTTTTCAGCATTAAAACCTGTAATTTGAATTACAATTTAAATTGTTATTTTAGAGTTGTTTTTAAATGTATTGTATTAAGACTGATATTAGCCACCCTGAGACCCATTAAATCAAATAAATAAACAGAATTACTTTTAGGGGCCACAACAAGAGAACCTTGCTGAAGAGAGAGAGAAGGAAGAGAGACTGTGCATTTTGTTGTTTAGATTCTGTACATGCCATTAAGGGTTTGAATACTGGCTTAGAATAATTTCCTGGTCACTTTTTAACATGTCGACTTCATTCAGAATTCTTGATAAACTGTGGTTTATAACTGCTCTTTTGTTCAGCTGTGATGTCCAAATGTAGGTAATTAAAAAAAACTGGGGTCTGTGCAGTTTGTAATCAATGTGGTTTGTTGCAATGCCTGCATTCACAAACTACAGTGTGTTGAGTAGCACTCCCTCAAAGATTCATTGCCACAGACTTAGCAGTATAGGGAGGCTACAGATAACTGAGAAGTAGACAAACCAGGGTTTATATAGAAGTTGGGGTTTGTTATTTATGTTAGTAGAAGTCACAGGCCAGAGTAAGTACCAGGACATCAATGAAATTTAAGCACACAACTGAACGATTAAATAGTATTGAGTTTGGTAAGACTTGATTTTTTGGGGGGGTGCCTATTTGTGAAACTGTGGCTACTTCTACACACAAAGTGATTTTCTGTGATAGTCTTATTGCTTGCTTGCGAAATCATCTTTACAGTGGAGATTCCAGCGCCCAGGATAAGCTGATTTCTCTGCATTTTTAGCCATGGTTTCCCTTTTGCATTTTGATATGCATTTAAAATCCCCCCCCCCCCCCAACTATGTTCTCATGTGACCGTCATGATTCTCTATGCCCACCTTATTTTAACTTTGTTTTGTTTTGTTTTGAGAAGCATGCATAGAAAGAATTCAGTATCTTTAAAAACATTTATATAAAAAAACTTCCATATATTTGTAGACACCTCTGGCAATCCCTTTAATAAAAGACAGGCTGAGCTGTGGGTAATCCCTTCTTTTTCTCTCTCTTCCTTTTTTTTTTTAAACGAAACCCATGAGCATGATTAATGCTGGACAGGAAAGAAAAAAACCACACACATATTTACAAAGACTTCAAGGGATCTCCTCCCCTCTGACTAAAAAGCAGGCGATTCTCTTCTGTTATGCTAATTTCTGCTAGGGACTGGCTCCTTGCATCTTCAGTGAAGGGAACAGAGTAACTGACTCACCTTTCCTGAAGTCCTTCAGTTACACTGCTTCTGCTGATAGCATTCAGCTGAGGAAATAATTAAGTTACTTTTTAAAACAAATTTACAGTAAAGCAGTTTTTTTTATGTGGAAGGAATGGGCTGCCATAACTATCTCTGTGCAAATATAGGACAATGTCATGTGGAAACATGAAAAAAGCGCTGGTTGGGTGGCAGAAATGCTGGAAATCCTTGGTAGGAAAGCGGCCCAGGAATACATCAAGTGTGTTTTCTTTCATAAATTTTAGCATAACAAGGAGGGGAAATTTCTTGAATACCACTTTGACACTCTGGCACAAACTTCCGTGTTAGGCAACAGCTGCACACCTTTGAATTCAAAATAGTTCTCTGCCAAAAAGCAAGTTTGAGAGTATTTCTTTTAGAACTGAAATTTATTTTCTTATGAGTGCAGATTTTTTAAACATAGATTGAATGGATTGAATGGTGCAGTTGTGACCTGTTCCTGACCCTGCCACCTTCTAAACAAATCTACTTGGAAATAAGTTTTGATTTCTTTAGAGCCTGTATCCACGTAATACGCTTAGGATCATTGTCAAGAACTTTTCAGAATTGGGAAACTCAGGTTGAAATCCACACTGCATGGAAGCTCAGTGGGTGACTTAGGGGCAATGACCCACTTTCAGCCTAACCTACCTCATGGGGTTGTTGTGAGGCTAAAGTGGAAGAGACTGATGTAAGCCGCTTTGGATGCCCAATAGAGAGGAACATGGGGTATAAAGAAAGTAAAAATACAATACAATATTGCAATATTACCTGTAATGTCTTTAAATAAAAATTCAATTAAACTATTTCAAACAGGCTTACATACACATAGCCACTCAGGGTCAGTGTCTAGGTGCTAAGTACTGTATTGAGCAAGTGATCTCCATGGAAATTTGTTATTAATGTACATAATACTTCCATGCCAACAAGGAAGACTGATTTCTCTGGACCCATTTCAGTCAGGCTTCATGCAAGGATTTGGAGCAGAGACTGCTTTGGTCCTCTTGCATGATGAGCTCTATTGAGAAGTAGACAGTGGCAGTGGCTAATTTTTTAGTTGATGTGATAAGAGTGAAAAATTTGGGAAACTCCGTTTCATGATTTTATAACTATTCCAGTTTTTTAGTTGACTGTGTCACTTTCTGTTTCTGATTTTAATGTTGTATATGCTATTAAAGGTTTATTGATTGACAGGGGGAGTGTGCTAGATCTCTCAGTGGCCTTTGATACTACCAAACATAATATCTTACTGAGCTGTCTCTCAGCACTGGGACTAAGGCACACTGTGTTGCATTGGTTCAAGTCCTATCTGGGGGGCGGGCTCAGAGAGTAGTGTTAGGGGATTCCTGTTCTGCCATATGTCCATTCTGCAGGGTTCGATCTTATCCCCCTTGCTATTTAATATCTATATGAAGCTGCTGGGAGAGATCATCAGGTGGTATGTTATGTGCAGTCACCAGTATGCGGATGTATCTGGGGTTGCAGCCCCAGCTGTTGGCTCCGGAGCCTCAGGACCCTGCGGCAACCCAAAAGCCACCTGCAACTCCCAACTCAAAGGACTCACTAGGGCCCTCAGCGGCTGGCCACAGGCTGCCTGCTGAGGCTGCATGAGACCCCGTACGAGGGTGGGATGCTTAGGGTTGCCAGTCTCCAGGTGGGAGCGGGGGATCCCACAATTTTGCAGGCTCCTGTCCACTGCCAGCCAGCTGCCTGGTGGGGGAAAGCCCCGCCCCCAACAGCCATGACCTTGCGCAGTGTCCCCTACATGATGA
This sequence comes from Gekko japonicus, assembly GCF_001447785.1. NCBI lineage: Eukaryota > Metazoa > Chordata > Lepidosauria > Squamata > Gekkonidae > Gekko > Gekko japonicus. The sequence continues at coordinate 545,392 of NW_015176008.1, read as the reverse complement.
CATCGCGCAGAAGTGATGTCATCATGCTGGGAATGTCATGCAGTGGCACTCTGGTTTTTGGGCAAAACTCTATGGTTTGAACCCAGTTTTACCATAGAGTTTGCCCCAAAACCAGAGCACCGCTGTGCAACATCGCCCCACCCCCCACTCCCAGAAAGGCCCCTCCCACCCCCTGCCGGCACAAGGTAAGGACCTGGCAACCCTAGGAATGCTGCAGAGGCAATGGCCGAGGCAAAGAAAGAAGCCAGGGCAAAGACAGGCATGGGAGTGGGCTGCTCTGAGAAGTGGCATATAAAGCCAATGGCCAACAGGCCTGCAGAGATGGCAGACATGGACCTGGGTCCTGCTTGGTTGCAAGGCCTACAACAAAAGGCCTGCATGTCAGTCTGGGGAAGGGACTGGGGACGAGGCAGCAGCAGTAGTCGAATGGGACGAGCCAGACCCTCAATAAGGGGAAACCTGGAAGGGGGAGGTGGAGGCTTTAAGAGAGATTGGCAAGAGGGGCGGGCCTGGGAGTTGACAGGCGAACATGGCATAGGGAAGAGGCGGGGTTAGCTAAAGGGGTGGCAGATATAAAAGGAGGCTCCAGAAGCAGGCCAGAGTTAAAGAGAATTGGTGGTTTCGTGATGGAACTAAGCCTTCCATCTAGGGAAGCCAGAGAGTAAGGGTGGTTGTGGACCCCTCCTTTCCCATTTCTGAGGCCTACAGAGTGTCCTGTCAGGGACCTACATAATGGTGGAAGTCGGCGTCAGTCCCGGAATGGACTCATGGTGTGTCAGGGTGATGCCCAGTTCTACCTTTGCTTTGCACCTAATTCCGAGGATGATGTTGATGTTCTGAACTGGTGCTTGGAGCCAGTGATGAACTGGATGAGAGTGAACAAACTGAAATTTAATCCTGTCAAGACAGAGGTTCTCTGGGTTCGTAGAAAGGCTGACCAGGGACTCAAGAGCTCTTCTGTCTTGCATGGGGTTATACTCTCCTTGAAAAGCCAGGCTCATGGCTTGGGAGTTTTGCTTGACACAGCTTGACACTTTTGAAAGCCAGATGGCTGCAGTGTCTCGAAGTGCTTTTGCCCACTTTGGCTGGTGCATCAGCTGCACCCATTTCTGGTTCAGTCACATCTAGCCACAGTGATCCATGCTTTAGTTACATCTAGACTGGACTATTGCGATGCACTCTGCTTGGGGCTGCCTTTGAAGAGTGTTCAGAAGCGGCAGCTAATGCAGAATGCTGTGGCTGGAGTGCTGGTTGTGGCCAGCTACTGTGAGCATGTGACCCCAATACTACAGCAATTACACTGGCTAGTGGCTATCAGTCTACTTCTCAGCTCAGTTCAAGGTGTTGGTCCTTAAAGGCCTTTAAAACCGTACATGGCTTGGGACTGGAGTACCTGAAGATGTGTTCCCCCCCCATAAGTTCCTGCCTGGGAATTAAGATTGCAGGGAAGTAGTGCACCAGGTCCCCTCACTGTTGATCTTCAGAAGAGAGTTGAATACTGCATCGTTTAGGACTGTATTCACTTGATTTGGTTCTTATTTATTGGCAGTCGTAATTGGGAGTTTCTTAAATGGTGATTTTTAATGGGTTCTTGTTGTTGTTTTATTTATATTCTTGTTATTGTGTTTTTTGTAATTGTTTTATTTCTATCAAGTGGCAGCTTGGAACATCAAGCTAGTCTGCTACTGCTACAAAGTATGTTTATTCCTGAGTGACTATGTGTTAAAACTATTTATTTGGGATATTTATTCCTCAGTCACATGCTTCGGGGGGGGTGTGTGACAAATAGCAGTGCTAGCAATATCGGAGCGTGAAATCAGAGAGTTTCCACTATTAAAAAATATCCATCACTATGTGGAAAAAACCAACAACCCTGAAACTAGAAAAACAGAGTAAAAATATACTTGGGGGGGGGGACCCAATGCCACCAAACAAACATATGCTCGAGCAAATAAATGGTTAACCTGGGGGTGTATGAAAATGAGGTCAGAGCAATCATAAGCAAAGTTACACCCTTCTGAGACTGATGACTTCAATGGATGAAACTATGCATAGAACTGCACTATTAGAAGGATGGTGCACATGCAGAAAGTATTTGGCAAGCAAGTATTTATGTGGCGATTGCTGGTTTCGTATAATGATGAGGCACTTGGAGGAGATAGGAAGGAGCCCAGTTCTGTATTAATTAGTCACTATGTTGCTGCAAGCTGAGGTATCCTAGTGACCTCTTTCTTCCCTGTCGACCTCCCCCATGGGATAAGGTCATCTGGTGAGCCCCTTTCCAGTGCCTTCAGAAAAGGAGTTTTCTGGTTGGTTTGGAACTCCCTTTCCAGGCAAATATAATGAGCTGCCTACCTTTGGCCCTTTAGGATGATAAAAACCCTTTTATTTGGCAAGTTCTTCAAGATAGTGAATTGCTTGTTCTTCTGCTTCTCTGTATATTGCTGGGGTTATTGTTTGTGCCTCGTTAGCTCATAATATGTTGGAGTGACTTTAATTTGCTTGATGGCATATGACCAGTTTGGCTGGAGATCCTGGAGGTTTTTTTTTGTCATCTTCTGGGTGTGGAACAGCAGTCACTGGGGGTGTGGGGGGAGGTATTTGTGAATTTCCTGCATTGTGCAGGAGGGTGGACTAGATGACCCTGGAGATCCCTTCCAACTCTATGATTCTGTGACTGTTAAGCCTTCATGAGGGTTGGGCCAAAGAGTGGGGAATACATGGGGGAAATGACTTTTTGAGATTAAATTGCATCACATGGATAGCATGGAATTTGTCATGGTGCTGGAGACTACTGTTTATAATCTAAGACTGAAATCTTGTGCACAGTTATTTTCCACTGATTATAGTATAATTTACTAGTGAGCAAATGTATGTAGGGAACAAGCTATTTATACAACATAATCAAAACTATGAGTTTTGCACCAAAGCAAGCACCAACAACTTTCGTCAGATACTGATTTGGTGTTCTGTACATGTTCGTTCATGAAGTTACACTTTGACAGCCGGAACACAGGAAATATTTAGTGACAGTTACAGATCTGCAGATTGCTGTACTGTCATTGTGTTTTTGGCTCCAGGCAAATCCCCACTCGGCACCAGTTTGATAAATTACTTAGTGACTGTTGTGAAAGTGTAGAACTCCAAACCCAACCAAGCGTGTTTCACTCTTCAGTTATCTTCTGTCTGGCGATGAGATACTGCATGTGGCCCAGGTTCTTCCAGCCAGCAGGGAGCTGTAGCTCCATTATTCTTATCTGATGTAATTTCACGGATTGCAGTTTTGTTTTGTTTTTCATTTTTTGGTAGAGCACTTGATGAGGTTTGTCAAGAACCAAACCTGTGCCTTAGAGCTATCACTTTTGAAACTGTTGTTGATGGACAGCTGTCTTGTGAATTCTCCCAGGAACCCACACAAGTAATGTGGTCCAACAGTTTCTTTATTGTAGTAGGACTGTTGTTAATTAGATTGTATGTTTATTCTCCTACACATTCTTTGGACAGCAAAGGTGACAAACAAGCAAGTATTGGAGTGCATAAAACCAGACATGTCATTGGAAAGAAAAATCACAAAACTGCAACTGACTTATTTTGGCCATGTCACTCACTAGAAAAAGCAATTAAGCTTGGATTGGTGAGTGGCAAAAGGAAACTGGGCCACAAAAGAACACTGTTGCTACACACCATAAAAGTTGGACACCAGCCTGAGAATGGAACGGCTCAAAGAAACAGTACAAGATCAGAAAATGTGGGGAGAGCTGGCCCATAGAATCGCCAAGAGTCAGACATGACTGAATGGCTAACAGTGACATGTTAATTCTACCCTGGCTATCTGTCAACAGTTGGAAATTATTCTCACCCACTCTGAATGGGTTGATTACTCTTTGGCTCTTGTTTTACATTGGTGTCTCCTTGTCACTTCTCCTCCCCCCCCCCCGCCATCCCTTTTTCTATTGTTTGAACTCTGAGTATAAATTTAGCTGCTTTGGATTAACACTTACAAAAGTTTATGATGCAATTAATTTTGTTAGCATCCTGAAGTGCTGCTGTACTCCTGGTTGAAGAGTTAAGTGTTTCCAATATTTAACTCTATACCTATACATGCCGCTAGTCCTACTCTAACTATACAAAGTAGCATATTAGGACAGAAATATGAACACACATGACGTTCCTTATACTGAATCAGACCCTTGGTCCATCAAAGCCAGTATTGTCTACTCAGACTGGCAGTGACTTTTCAGGGTCTCAGGCAGAGGTCTTTCACATAATCTATTGCCACATCCTTTTAACTGGAGATGCCAGGGTTTCAAACTGGGACCTTCTGCATGCCAAGTAGATGCTCTGCCTTGGCCCCTCACTTGTTTACTACAAAAATTGTTTTATATTATCAGGTTACATGTTTCCTATCCTTCAGCTGGAATAAGATATATGTGTTTAGGTAGCACAGAGTTCAGCAGTTTGCAGCTCTTTCTCTGTAGTATTCAGTATATCAGCAGTTTTGTTTGTAGAAAGCTAAGACCATGCTAGCATAACTCACTATGCTGGAACAGACCTTGGTACTGCCAGGGGCATGTCATGGGCAAAGTGGGACTTAGCTTCCTAAGCTCTCCAGTTTTGAATATGCCTTCAGAGCATCATGTGGCGACCTCGTAGAGTTTTCCGAGCAAGGGATATTCAGAGCTGGATTGTCATTGCCTACATCTGTGTAGCAACCCTGGACTTCCTTAGTGGTCTCCCATCCAAATGCTAACTAACCAGGGCCAATGTTCCTTAGCTTCTGAGATAGGACAACACTGAGCTAGCTTGAGCCATCCAGGTCAGGGCCTGGAGCATCATTACACCACTGAAAAACCTGGCATAGCACAAATACATTCCACAGGGGCCTCTCCAAGAAAGAGAATCAACTGCCTTGTTCTCAAGCACTGGTGCAGCTTAGAATGCTGAGTAAGTGAGCGGCCAATCACAACCACCCCTGTAGGGCTGCCAAGTGGGGGCGGGGGGTGGGTAAACCCCCGTTTTGGAGGCCCGATTTCTGCTGCCGCGGAGTCGGGCCCCGGGGGGAACCCTGCCCCCGAAGCGCAGCATGGCTGCATCACAGGAAGTGACACAACCCCGTAGATCACGTTGGGGGCGTGGCCCCAATCGTTGGAGGGAAAATGCTATCATTTCCCCTCCAATGATCGGGGCTACGCCCCCAACATGCTCTACGTCGTGCGTCACTTCCTGTGATGTTCTGGCGGTGCGTGCGCACGCATCCAGCAGCAGCTCCCGGACCCCGGCGATGCTCCCCCGCCGGTGAGTATGATCGACTTGGCAACCCTACACCCCTGAGCCCAAACACCCATAACTCAGATGATAGGGTGCATGACATGAGGCTATATCTCTGTGTCCTGTGTTTTGCACACTTACAGCAAAGAGTAAATGGTAATGGAGTGGTGATAAGCCCCTAAGTGCAGGAGGGAGATGTTGTGTGGTGGCAGAAAATGATATATTCTGGAGAGAACGTTCTAAAACTATGTCTGAATAGAAGTAAAGGAAACTATAAATATAGCTTCAAGCCACTGTAAGTTCATCAGTCCACAACCATGCCATTGTTGTCTTTCATGTAGTTCCCGACTACCACATGAACTGGGTCAAAAGACCAGTAGAGACTGACATTGTCCTTATACGAAGACAAGCTGTTGGGAAATGTCTGACAGATGTTCGCTGGACTCTATTCTTTAAAAATCCTTGAACTTTTGCTGCAAAAAAAGATGTTTTGCAGCAACCCCCCCCCCCATGTTTTTGTTTGCTTTTCTGCATAGGACTGTGTCAGTGGCAAATAACCCACCTGCCTCAATCAAAGAATATACTCACCTCCCATAATGTGTACGTCACTTTTCAAGGGAAGAAAAGGCAACCAGTGAGGATTATAGAAAGAAGAAGGGTCATGAGCTATGAAGCCGACATAGGTTTGGTCGAGAGAGTCAAGCTGAGAACAAGCTTTTACCATTGCACGGGTTACAGTAGGCCTCGCGTATTGGTGCTCAACGGGGATCTCAGTCCGCTTCTCAGAATGAAGTGCTTCTGATGCAACTGCATCTCATTCCAGTAATTACAGGAAAGATTGCCAGGCTGACTGTGATGTGCTGTTCCTAACATCATGGTGGAGGGTTTTCCCCAGAAGCTGCTCCTACCAGTAAGTCTACTGTGAAGCAGAAGGAGCTCAAAGCAGGAGCTCAGCTAGACAATGAAATGAAGAGAGTGGATTGCAACCAACTTCTTCCTCCAACTCTCCAAGGACATCACCTTCCCATCCTGGGGAGTACTTGCTTCCTTTTTTTCTGGCCTGCTAGAACAGCCCCCTTTTATCCCTCCCTTTAACGTCATGCTGGCCTAAATGATTCTGTGTCTCCTGATGAGGAATCCTGGCCCCACAGGAGAGTGAGGAGGTCCTAGCTGCTCCCTTGGTTCTCAGCCAACCCTTTTCCTGCAGGTGTTCTTCATTGTAGCTGCTCCTGCCATGGCTTTTAAGGGACCAGCTTCTCCTGAGCTTGCCCTGCTAACTGACTGCCTCATATATGCTGGTCCTGCTTCAAGAAAGGATAAGACAGTCTCAGCCTGGGCAAGAATGTTTTCTGTGGGTGCTCCATCCCATAGAATGGGCCATCAAATGACTCAGGACTGTATCATCTCTTCTGCATTTCGGAGGGGGGAAACAACAAGGCATCGATGGTCTTTGGCTGAATTTGGTTGTTATAATGTACACTTTTACTAGTTTTTAGGATTTTAAAAAATTGAATATTGTGCATCAGTTTGGGCCCTGAGCTGATTAGCCCAGGCTCTCCCCGTCTTATCAGATCTGGGAAGCCAAGTAGGGTCAGCCCTGGCCAGTATTTGGATGGGAGACCACCAAGGAATATCAGGGTCATGATGTGGAGGCAGGCCATGGTAAACCACCCCTGAACATCTCTTGTCTTGAAAACCCTGTGGCACTGGTTCCTCCTGGAATGATCCAGGTGGGCGGTCAGAGCCTTGGGTGCAGCTAGGAGGCATTGAATACAAATAAGGGGGCGGTGGAAGCATAAAGAAAGAAGAGTCCAGAACCTATCTAAAGCAGCCTTTTGGCAGTAGGCCAAATAAGTTTGGGAACCTATGCCCTACGGGGTTGCCATTTCGGCTGTGATGTGATGGCAAAAGCAACAACAAATATTAGAGTTGCCTTGTCCAATTGTCACCCTTGCAGGGGGATTGGGGGGGGCATTCCAGGAGTGGGTGGGGACGTCACACGATGTGCATATGTCACCCAGGAGCGACATAGGCACACCGGTGATGACGCTCTTTTTTTTGGGGGGGGGAAGTCTATGGTAAAATCATCCTTGTACTATAGAGTTTTGCCGAAAAAACAGAGTGTCACCCCACAAACGTCACCAATGTGCCTGTATCACTTCTGGGTGATGTTAGTGCATTGTGCACAGTGTTACTGTTTGGGGGGAGGGGATTTCCTCCCTCTGGTTAGCTGGCCTGCCGGCGGGCAGGAGCCTGTGAAAGTGGGGGATCCCCTGCCCCTAACTGGGAGATGGTAACCCAACACATACTGGTTTGGAAACCTTTTGTGGTTATTTTAGGGAAAGTGGTATATAAACACAGTAAATAAATGACTGGAAGAGCGCCACCAAGAACTCACTGCATTTAAAACGTCAGTAGTAGAGTTGGAACTGTAGACAAAAGGCCTGTTCTGTCCTGTTTGCCTGCATATTTGTAACAATACTGTGTACTGTTTCAAGTTGTTTCAAAAGAAGAGGGGAGCAAGATAGTGATGTGAACAGAGTGAATCTGACATTGAATGAGAATCAGTTGAACTGAATGTTGTGACCCATTTGATTTTGAGCTGAAGAGCACAGTTCTAGTATAAAAGAACTTTCCAAAATATAGTGATTGGGAGAAAATTGGCATCACTCTAATTGCTGAGTGCTTCTTGAAGAATGCACCCGGCTTTGTGTTTTGCTTCTGTAAACTTTGAAATAATCTATCCACGAGGCCAGCACTACATTTTGCATTCCCCAAACAATGCCGAAATAATGCAGGGGATGGGTGGGAAAGTGCGGGCACATTTAGAGCAGAATTATGTTGGGGTGGAGGCCTGTTAATTTAACTCTTCAGTTGCTTCTCTCCTGCAGATGACCTGACCTCTCTCATGGCGGTTTCCCCATTGTTACTTTTGCCTTCTGTTTCAGAGTTTTACTGAGGAGGGATTTTTTGGGTTTTTTTTTTAAAAAAAAGCTCTATAAGGGGTGTTTGCAGAGATGAATCTGCAGAGAGGGGAAGAGTTTAGCACTTCAGACTGCCTGCTCTTTGCCTGTCTGCCAACTCTTCCCTGTAAGAGCTCACAGCAGAATAGGAATCCCTATCCTGAGTCTTTCATGGATTGCCTTGTGCTATTCTAAAACAACTTTTACACAGTTCTATTATTTTGCCATTTGGTGTGAATTTGCGATTGCAATGGTGTGAAAGGAAATGGATAACAACGGCAGGAAAACAATTATGTTTTTATACAATGGTTTGTAAAATGTAGTTAAGAGACAAATGGGAAAATGTTCTTTTTTTGGGGGGGGGGAGATGCTTTTTTTGATAGTACTAATTATAGAAGTGATAAAAGTACATTTGTGTACCTTCACTCAAATTTTAATCTAAAGCATACCACTTCATAGTAATTCATGCATTATGTTGCAGGGGAGAAGGAAGCATTTCAGTTGGTCCATTCATTCTAGCTTTGGTGTTTTTTACTTCCCCCATGAATTTTGATTGGAGATTAAAAAGCAGGTCACTGCAATATGCTTTTCGGTCTTAGCAGGGCTTCTTAGAATTGCATGGGACTTGAACCCATCACTAGTATCCAGGCACAGTGTTGATTTGTACATGGCAACTGCATTTGTTTCAGAACAGCTCTTTGGGAAGCTTGCAGTGGACATCAGAATATAATTTTAGTTTATGTTTGTTTGTTGTTGTTCAGTCGCACTGTCGAGTCTGACTCTCCGCGACCCCATGGACCAGATCACGCCAGGCCTTCCTGTCTTCCGCCATCCTCTTAAATTTGCTCAGTTGCATGTTTGTTGCATCTATGACACTGTCTTATGACATGCTTGGTATAGCAGGACAATCTCCAAGAAAGGATGGAAGTTTTATTTATTTATACCTCTCCTTTGTCTCCAGTGAGGAACCCAAAGTATCTTACATTGTTCTCCTTTCCCTCATTTTATCCTCACAACAAGCCTGTGAGATAGTTAGGCTGAGAATGTGTCAGTGGCCCAAGGTCACCCAGTGAGCTTGCCCAGCAGAGTGGGCATTTGAACCTAGATCACTTAGATCTTAATCTGGCACTCTAACCAACACTGTATCGCACTTGGTGATATTCACTGTGGATAATCTCTACCTGAATCTTGTTCTCTGTGAGGAAAAGTCCCTGTATTTTCTCTAACACAGAAATGTGATGCAGCTTTCTGAAATCTGTTTATTCTGTGGAATGTGTAAGTTTGCGTTGGAATCAGAGTTCCCATTCCTTTGACCGAAATCACACATGCATTATAAAGTGTAGGATGCTAAAAATGCTGTTCTGGCATGATTTTCTTGTCCTGCCATTAATTGATTAGGAAACTCAGTTGCAGTTAAAATGACCTTTCAGTTTTTCATGCATACCTGCCAACACCAGGAAAGGGGTTGAAAAGAACTTGCATGTCATGTGTATTTGGCTTTATTTTAGAGTATTGAATTGTATCAGTGAACTAAGGTATAGATTTCCCTCGCTCGAAAGCCAGTCGAATCCGACTCTAGGGGGCGGTGCTCATCTCCGTTTCCAAGCCGAAGAGCCAGCATTGTCCAAAGACTTCTCCGTAGTCATGTGTAGGGTTCCCAAACGGCGGCGGGGGATCCGCGCGTGTTCGCAGGATCGCTGCCGCGGGGGACAGCAATCCGCGCTGCACCGGCGTCGCCAGGATGTGACGCTATGCGTCGCCCTGGCAACGGGGCTGTTTGGAGTCCCGTTGCCAGGGCGACGCATAGCGTCACATCCTGGCGACGCCGGTGCAGTGCGGATTGCTGTCCCCCGCGGCAGCGATCCTGCGAACACGCGCGGATCCCCCGCCGCCGTTTGGGAACCCTAGTCATGTGGCCGGCATGACTAAATGCTGAGGTGCATGAAACTGTTACCTTCCCACCAAAGCAGTACCTATTAATATATCTACTTGCAATTTCTTGCTTTCGAACTGCTAGGTTGGCAGGAGCTGGGGCCAGAGACGGGAGCTCACTCCGTCCCGCGGCACTAGGGTCTCGAACTGCTGAACTACAGACCTTCCTGTCTGCAGCTCAGCATCTTAACCTCTGAGCCACCACGGAGTGTAGAATTACTTATGTATAATTACCATGTTCTGAATAACAAATTCTAGAAACTATTGGTTTACACAAGAGATTATTATATCGGCAAATAAAGTTGGCTTGGTTTAAACACGTTTCATTGTCACATTCCTTTGATTAGATTTCAAGGGGGGGTAAATGTGTAACTTTGGTGCAGGATTGTGAACCTCTGGTTAGGGGCTGGAGACCCCTGGAATTACAACTGATCTCCAGACTACAGAGAGAGCCAGTTTGGTGCAGTGGTTAAGTGCGTGGACTCTAATCTGGGAGAACCGGGTTTGATTCCCCACTCCTCCACTTGCACCTGGCTGGATGACCTTGGGCAAGCCATAACTCTGGCACAGCTGTTCTTGAAAAAAAGAGCAGTTTCTGTCAAGAGTTCTCTCAGCTCCACCTACCTCACAGGGTGTCTGTTGTGGGGAGGGGAAGGGAAAGGAGTTTGTAAGCCGCTCTGAGACACCTCTGGGTAGTGAAGGGTGGGGTATAAATCCAATCTCTTCTTCTTCTTCTTCTTCTATTTAAAATGTTTTTTCTACTTTTCCTGGAGAAAATGGCTGCTTTGGAAGGTGGACCGTATGGCACGATATACTACTGAGGTCCCTCCCGTTCCTAAACCCCACCCTCCTAGGCTCCACTCTCAAATCTCCAGGTATTACCGAGCCTGGAGTTGGCAACTCTACTTTGTAAGTAAAATAGTAAGATCAAAACCAACAGCATAACAATTAAACTAGGAATGCAAAGAGCGTAAGATCCCACTCAGCAGCCTAAAATGATACTCATAAAATGGTCCGCAGGCGAGAAGCTGACAAGAAAAGCAGATGAAGAAGAAAGAACACTTAAGTTAAAAACTAAAGTAATAATAAAATGTTTTGCTCTGAGGCGTGCCTGAAGTAGAGTAAAACAGGCAAGCCTCGAAGATACTCTCCTTTTGTATCTGTGCACTGGAGGACACCAAAGTAGCAACTGTAAATAGCAAAAACAATCTCCATGGACTAACCGTGGAGCCAGTTAGGCAAAATAAGAAATGGGACAAATGGAGAGTAGTTGAACATGGAGTAGAAAGGAGCAGAAGAATACAACTTGTGATCACAGTAGGAGGATGTACACAAAATAAATTCTGTAACTTGGACTATCAAGTAAGAAAAAGGAGTTGACAGTATGGTGGCTTGCCAGAAAGAAAGAATGGCAGTATAGCAGGGGCCCCATCTTCAGTATGAGATGAGAAGATTAAGGTGGCACATGACCGTATGGTGTTCACTAGCTTCTCCTAGGTTTAGAACCTTCGCCACCCCAGCTTATTCTAGTGGAGTGTTTTTGATGTACATTTTAGAATGCACCTTTAAGGACTTCTTCTGGATGGGAGAATCTATCTCTGCATACAGCAGCTATTTAAGTTGGAACAATTGTACTCAATGCATAAATCTGAGGAACTGCAGCACAGTGTTAAGCCTGTCTAGCATCGTGGTATGCTGCTGCAGAGCTAATTATAAAGGGCTGCTTGGCAGTGCGAATAAACATCCTGTCAGAGTTTTTGCCTCATTGGAAAGAATGATGCCCACAGTATGAGATGACTAATTCTGTTGCAGGCTGTCTTTTGGCTGTCACATGAGTCATATTCTGGCCCTTCCACTTTAAAACTTGCTAATGTCTAACTCTCTATCAAGCAGTTTCAGGAGATGATACAGCAAATGTATATCAGCTTCTATGATGCATCGGACATAAGCATCACATATACCTTCCCAAAACCCAGTGGGTTTTGTCTACAACTGGGTTCTTTGTTCATCTATAAAAGATGCATGTAGGCCTACAAGCAGGATGGGAAATTGTGGTCTTTTCCCTTGTTGTTTCTCCCAGTCATGTGGGCTTCACTGTTGCTCTAGGCAACCTCTATCATAGATGGTGCCCATGCCTGATGAAGCCTGGTTGCAGTGTTGATGGCTGTTACATCATGATTTCTCTTTCATAATGAGGGGCCTACCTAAGATATTCTGGGGTTTTGTGTAAGGAGCTCCCAGCACTTATTTGAAGTCACAAGGCATTGCAGGGGCTCAATATGGAGTCAGTATTGCAGCACAAAGGAGGGGGGAGGTAAGCTTTCCTCCTGTCCATCAGTGGCTATAGGAACTCTCAGTCTGGGGCAAGTGATGCACTGTATGCTTGGTGCTTGGGGGGGCAACAGTGGGAGGGCTTCTGGTGCCCTGGCCCCACTGCTGGACCTCCTGATGGCACCTGGTATTTTTGGCCACTGTGTGACAGAGTGTTGGACTGGATGGGCCATTGGCCTGATCCAACTTTGGCTTCTCCTATGTTTTTATTGTGCACGGACTCTAATCTGGGAGAACCAGGTCTGATTCCCCACTCCTCCACGTGCACCTGGCTGGATGACTTTGGGCAAGCCGTAGTTCTGACAAGAGCTGACCTTGAAAGGGCAGTCCTTGAAAGAGCTCTCTCAGCCCCACCTACCTCACAGGGGGTCTGTTGTGGGGAGGGGAAGGGGAAGGAGTTTGTAAGCCGCTCTGAGACACCTTTGGGTAGTGAAGGGCGGGGTATAAATCCAGTATCATCTTCTACTACTTCTTTTATGTTCTTATGTTCCTGGCCACAGTGAGTCAATATTTCATGAGAGTATTTCCTTAACGTTTCTGGTGTACAGAATTTTTTGCTTGTCTACTTGTATACTTAGAGTATTCATGTATGGCACATGAATGGTATGAACAAAAGAGATCCACGTTTTCTGATTTGCAAAAAGTTTCCCTGTTGTGTTGTTTTTAGGTGGTTTTTTTCTTGCTATAAGCTAAGTAGGCAACTGGCTATTTACGTATATGCTACATCCCATATATTTACAGTTCAAGAAACATGAAAGTATTCATTTGTTTACTTTATTTATACCCTGACTTTCTCCTCAGTGGGGATCCAGTGCAACTTCTCTCCTCAGTTTTATCCTTACTACAAGTATGTGAAGTAGGTTACTGTGGGAGAGTATGACTAGCCCAAGGTCATTCAGATAGCTCTGCATGTAATTACAGTCTTCCAGCATTGATATCTTTAATTCTGCCTTTTACATTATGGGTTGTTGCAAATGGAAAGCTAGCAACTATGTAAGGTTGCCAGTTATCCCCTGGCAACTGGTGGTGGTGGGATTTACTGGCAGCAAACTGAGGTGTAGGCCTTTGTCACCAGCAACGTGCCAATATCACTTCTGGTGCACGCCGGACATCATCATGTTTCTGGTGGCATGGGAAAACTCTGGTATTTGGGTAAAAACTGGCCAGCTCTGCATGTAATTACAGCCTTCCAGCATTGATATATTTAATTCTGCCTTTTACATTATGGGTTGTTGCAAATGGAAAGCTAGCAACTGCGTAAGGTTGCCAGTTACCCCCTGGCAGCTGGTGGGGGTGGGGAGGGATTTACTGGCAGCAAACTGTGGTGTAGGCCTCTGTCACCAGCAACGTGCCAATATCACCTCTGGTGCATGCCGGACATCATAATGTTTCTGGTGGCATGGGAAAACTCTGGTATTTGGGTAAAAACCCTGTGACAGAAGCCATGTTATACCACAGAGATGTCACCATGTGACTGATGACAGAGTCCTAGGCCTCAGTTTGCTGATGGTAAGTCCCCCCTGGCAGCCAGCTTGAAAGTGGAGGATCCCCCACTCCCAGTCTGGAAACCCTACAACATGACATGAATACTCCCTTCCTTGTTTGCCTTAATTATTGTACTTAATATGAACCATAGGTTTCTTCTTAACCAGGATTTTAAATCAGGGTTTGCAAACCCTACAGTTAAATGGAAACTAAAAGTAGCAAATGTGATGCTATTACAACAGGAGGAGTAGGGCTGCCAGGTTCCCATCAGGGGTGGGGATCCCCTGTCCCCCGCTCCCATTTCCGGCCGCTGCTCTGGCAGCGAGTGGGAGAGTGGAAGGGAAAAGTCTTTTTAAGAATGCCATCAGCCTAATGACATTATGTTACGTCTAGAGGGAAAAACGTAGAGTTTCCGGTGCTTTGTAGAGCACACTGATGTCACTTCCAGGTTTTTTTTCCAGAAGTGGCATGGCCATCAGCCTAGGCTGCCACTGGTTGACAACCCAGGTGGGGTGGAGTGGGGTGGAATTTGTACTGTAGGAGGGAATGCCGTGTAAGTCACTTTCAACCCCATTACAGCTGCGCATTGATACCCATTTATACCCAGCCTTTTGTCGTGGTTCAAGGAAGCTAGAACTGCAATTATAATTCAGAAACAAAACAATAAACTCTTTTTTTTTAATTGAACAGGGCAAGATTTTGACTTGGGGGATGCATTTGACACTGGTAAGCAACAAAAGCCATATGAAATGTTTATGAATATTTGTGGGGTTTGCAATAATGCTGATACTGTGGTATCAAGCGCATTTAATTCTGAATTAAACAGTTACATTCTGCTTAACCACACAATCCTATATAGTTTCAGAGCAAATGATCAAGGTGGAGCATCTTTAGATTACTGCTATAATTTGGGACCACAAGAATTTGGAACAAGATGGATGACATAAACAAGTCCTGAAATGTGACCTAGGGTTGTGTAGAGTGGGTGGGAATTACTGTAGTACCTGAAACCCTATGATAGACATCTTGATTGAAAGAGATGTTATGTCAGCAAATGAATACCAGGATGAGTGTGGTCTGTGATTGCTAGACCAGTTAGGATTATACACTAAAACCCAAAGACCGTGGAACAAATTCTGTGAACACAAGGAAACTTAACACGTAATTTTTCAGATACAGCAGTGCCTTTGGCCAGCTGTGGTTGAAAATTGCAGGGATTTCCAAATCAGTTTCTGATACAGCATTGAGGCCCCTGTTCCAAGGAAAACAGGAGGTCAAAGCATTTACTGAGCTGGAATAAACCCCTGTGTAAGCCTAAGCATCTTTGCCTTCTTCTTTAGATACCTCAGAGTGGCTAGCATGGGGCTCTCAGGTGATCTCCTGTCCAGGCGTTGCACACCCTTTAAACTGAGGGCCTAAGTATGCAGTATACTCCCTGGGTCCCCAGGCCCTGTAAGACAGATATGCATTGAAAGTTCCAGATTGGGACTTAGGTTCTCAGGCATGTGGGGGCTGATTTCAGGTTGGGACCACGTGTCAAGGAGGCTTAAACATGCTTGCCTAATCCCATGCTGTTTTCCTGACTGGGTGCTGCTGTTTTCTCGTTGGGGGAAACTTGAATTTACCTATGGACCTAAGTTTCCTCAACAGGGCCTTTTCAGATCACGGAAATAGTGTGTGTGTTGTTGTTGTTGTTGTTTTGTGTGGGGGAGTTTTAAGCCCCCTTTCCTACCAACTCCTGGTCCAGTCTGAATTGGCCTCCATACCTCCGAGAAGCTAAGCTTCAAGTGGGACCTCCCAGTGCATGTCAGTTTGACAGGACCCAGGGACAACCCAGAACGGTATCTTGTAATTAGGCCCTTGGCTTCAACAAAGCTACAGCAGTTGGTAATTCCAGATCAGTCACACATTTTGTATACTTAAATTCCTGCAAAAAGAAAAGGTTGGTTGATTCCTGAGTGATCGTAAGGTAGTGTCAGAAAGTATTGGCTAATTTCCAGCTTAATTTTCAGTTTGATTTTGCAGTGGTGTCCCTCAGACAAGATTTCAATAATAGATACAGAACTACTCTTGGAATGACTGTCACCTTTATTTGTATTTACATAAACTTTGGAGAGAGCATCCTGTAGATAGTTGTAACGTTGATGCTGGTCTCACTGAAGACGTTTTGCTGAAGATTCTTTCTTCAGTGAATTCTTCTTGATGATTCATCTCTTGATTAAATACTTATAAAATTGTACTTACCTGCTCTGTAATTGAGTACACAATTGAGCCTTTTGTTTTCATAATCATATATCATTCACTATTTAGGTATATAAAAATTAATCACGCATAGGTTTATTTAATTATTAGATTTATTTAGCGTCTCATTACAGTGTTTTTTTCCTCGTTGCTGGCTCATATTTACACTGTGTTCCTTCCAGTGCTAACCACCTGGAGGCTGGCAACTCTAAGTTATCTTAACCACGTGTGACTTATGCTTTGCTTCTGTCTAGAAAACAGTAGTAACACTATAAAACTGTCACATAACTGGGCAAATCATAAAATCAGTCCTAGTTTCTCCCCCTATGGTCACTGACTGTTTCAAATGTTAAATACTGAATGTTTTAATTTGTTCAGAACCTACAACTACAAAGAAGCCAGCTACAGGGTCCAAAAAGCCAACATCTGGTGAGTAATAGCCGTTTGTCCTACAAATAGTAATTAGACTTCCTTACTGATATGCTGAGGAACGGTTGTATACAAATACGTGATTACACGAAGACGATATATAACCTTATGTGCAGTTAAATGGATAGAGAAACAGTATTTTTGAGGGGGGATTGTCAAATGTGGGCATTTTAACATTTAAAGCCTGATACGATAAGTATGTGGTTCCTGTTACTACTGCAACTCAGCTGGTACTTCATCCACAAGGACAGATAAAAATCTCAAGTAAATATATTTTATGTAGGCTTGAATGCTACTGAAACATTCATAATTCTGTACAGTTGATTACAAGATTCTGTTACGTACAAACAAGTCCCTTTGACTCAACTGTTTGAAATGACAGTGTTTTTCAAAATAATCTAAGAGCAGCTTTTTCAAACTGTCTGTGTCATGACTGTCTTGGGGAATTACACTGCCATTATATATTTTACAAACCTGTAAATATATTAGTTCATACCAGGCTCCTATTTATTAGCAGATCTGACAGGTTTTTTTGCTCTCCCCCTCCCCCTTTCACTGGCAGCTTCTCTGTTGTGTTTGCAGATTTCTTTGTTTTCCCCACTTTGCATGGGATATTTGTGGGGTTGAGTCATTCTACAGACCATTTCTGGGGGGAAAATTTATAAAATGCTTTTTTCCCTCCCTCTTAGATGATGGATTTAGCTTAGAGGATGCCCTTGGAGGTGGGGGTAAGTATAAGAAGACTCCAAACACTTTGTAAAATGGAGCCTAACTTTGGATTTTAATTTTTAGCCACCTAATTGACAAAAAAGTGTCTAAAAAGTGTTATTTGAGCAAAGATTTTATGTAAAGACATAATGGGAATCATTATTTTGGTTTTCTATTACTCCCTCCAGGAAGGATCATTATTTCTGTTTTCTATTACTCCCTCCAGGAAGGGGTAATCCTCTAGAGCCCTTCTTGTGTTCCAGGCCTGGCCACTTTTTGTTTTTTTAGTTATTAGTAGGTAACACTGGCATTGAAAGTGACATGGAAGTTGCTCACTCTGCTCTTTGTCTGGAGACCCTCCCCACATAGCTGGTTCTCTGTGGAAGCCCTCTTAGATCCCCTCTTAGACTGGAAGTTAATTTCACGAGGACAGGCGTGCAGACCCCCCCCCCCCCTTAAACTATTTCTTGTAAAAAAAAAATTGTGCCAAACAATAAACTACTGACCTGGTTCTCACTAAACAAATGAATACAAGTTGCAGTCTGAATCTTTTCCGTGTTGTGTGACAGCTTGTTCCCAATTTAATCTCAGTAGACATTTTAAGGATAGAATTAACCTTGGACGTTTATGGCAGTACTTGATACATATAGGAACACAGCAGTAAGTGCACAGAAACGGTAACAATAGGTGCACAGTGCTTTCAGACATGCCCTGCCGCCCTGCAGCTCCTCTTTGGAGATATTTAGTCGTCGTCACCCCAGTTCTCACTCCTATTTCTTGCAATACCATCTTCAGACAACCCTGTTCATAATTGTCATGTTTATCTATTTATCCCTTTCTCACGCTTCCACACTTTGCCTCTTCAAACCAACATTTCTCTTATTTTTACTACAGGAAATGCATAATTCCCTCCTACTGTGTTCTTACATGTATGTTGGTTCACCCACAGACAGGGCATATAAATCATACACATGGCAGGCATGGGGGCCTAGAAGTGGTTTTGTGCACTCTTCCCCTGGTTCCCCCTTTGAACATATAGATTCTTTAGTGCAAATCTGAAGCTATGTGTATATATGCTTGCTGGCAATCTGTTTGCTCCTTTTTTTGTGGCAGACAGGTAGTGCTGTTGTCACCAATGTGCGCTGCAATTCAAATGCAGAAATTCTGGGTTCTCATGAAGATTTTCTTTGCGTAATGGGAGATACTGTTGAGCTTGAAGCTCACTGTCATGCACCCAACTACATGAGTATTTCCCATATTACAGTGGTTTCCAAAATACAGGCCTGTAACTAGGAATTCTTCGGGGAGGGGGTATTAATTACATTAGCTCTGTTTATTAAATTAAGGCAGCTGGAAGAACCGGTGAGGCTTGGCAGGCAGGCAGGCAGGGCAGAATGGTCCACCCTGGCACCTCACTGCACCTGGCGGAGGCACAGGGGAGGGAGAGGGGTAGCTCCTTACCCTGCTGGAAGGCAGTCGCCATGCAGCCTTGCCACGTCTTCCTGCTGCTTCCTTCTTCCTGCTGCAGTTGAGCAGGAGAGGAGGGAAAGGGGCTTTGGGAAGCTGGCTGCGGAAGCAGGAAGACCCAGCGATGTTGCCCCCCTCTCCCCCACCTCTTGCTTGACCATAGTAGGAAGCAGAAAGCAGCGCAGGAATAGCTATGGCGACTGCCTGCAGAGGTAAGGAGCACGGCGCACCGGGGGGTGAGGGGGCCTGGCATCTTCCCAGGGCGGGGGTGTTGCAGATTCAGGAGGGGGCACCACCCCCAGGGCCCCCATCTAGCCATTGCCCTGGCCCTGTATGTTTTAGCATGAGACAATTCTTAGGCGTTGGAGGTGGTATTCGGGAATAAATATTCAGTTCAGCTCAGGGAAGATTATTTTCTGTACATATTTAAAGACATTTTGAGAAATTCAGACTGGACTAATATTTAAGTATCTGTATAGGCTGGAGTTTTAGTATCATGATATATTTTAAAATTATTTTCTTGACAGCTGTCTGCTGAGCAGATCCCTGTGCCAAATCCCCAAGCTATTTAGATTCAAGAGGGAAGCTTTTGTGGACACTGCTGAACAGGAAACTGACTGAATAAGGCCCTGACCTGGATAGCCCAGGCAAGCCCTATCTCATCAGATCTTGGCAAGCCCGATCACATCAGATCTCGGAAGCTAAGTAGGGCCGACTCTGGGAAGTACTTGCATGGGAGACCTCCTTGGAATACCAGAGATTGGAGGCAGGGGTAGGCTTTATTCAGCCACCTCTCTGAATATCCTTGAAGTAGCCATGACTTCCAGGTGCACATGCACACTTACACACACACACACACACACACACACACACACACACACAAAAGTACAAAAACACCAGAAAGGAAGAAACCAACTGAATAATATGGTGTCTGTGTGTATGTATGTCTGTTTCCTGGTCTTAATCTGGATCCCTTTTTAAAAAAGAAATTAATAAATGTTGGTTGTTAACTATAGGATGTTATCCTGCTTGATAAATAAGAACAACCTATGTAGTGCAGAGTTTAGGAAGAAGACAGGCAAAGTAGAGAGTCCAGCTCTGGTAGCGCTCCTGTGTTTTTAGACCTCGTTTCTGTTTTTAACACATTTTTGAAGTTTGTTCTTATCACTATCTGTCAATAGAGGAACCCAGTCAACCTCAGCAGCCTGGAGGTCACGACAACTCTGGAGGTCACAGCAACCCTGGAGGTAAGAGTCTCTAGAAGCACTTCTTGAAATCCTTATCTGACAGGATCATGGTTTTCCTTTAAGCACAGGTTTTGTAAAAGTCTTCTTTCAGTTAGGTTTAAGAAATCCTAGCTTGCAGAGTCTGGCTTCTGAGGAGGCAGGCTGTTGGCATGTGGTTACTGAGAAAGGCTGATACTTACAACGTAGCCTTTTTAAGTTTATGAAAAGATTCATAAAAGGATAAGACTTGTGTCTGTTTAAGAATCACTAGGAGTCCTATCTAGGGATAGGGCTGCCAGCTCTGGGTTGGGAAATACCTAGAGATTTTAGGGGTGGAGCCTGAGGAGGGCGGGGCTTGGGGAGGGGAGGGACTTCAGTGGGGTATAGTGCCATAGAGTCCATCTTTCAAAGTGGCCGTTTTTACCAGGTTAAGTGATCTCCGTCACCTGAAGATCAGTTGTAATCCCAGGAGATCACCAGCCAACACCTGGAGGCTGACAACCCTAGGGGCCAGGGGGAAGTATATCTCCTGGAAAGTGAAAAAGGAGGTGTGACGACCCCTTTTAATGGGGAGGTCTGGTTTCCCTTTTAAAGTGTTCTTTATGTTTTGTTCTGCTGGGTATATCTGGCTGCCACCAGGAAATTTTAAGGATTTCCAAACCTTTATGCTTTTACTTTGGCTCTTTACTGGGTAGGTAGGTCGAGTTGAAGCCTCATGAAGGACTATGTGGTCCTCAGGAAGTATTCCTTTCAGAGCTGGTATAACAAGATCTGTTCCCTTACTGACAGGGATCTTTAAGTTAACTTTGTAACACTTTAACTCAAGGACTTATAAGTTCACTGTTTCTCTCCAAGTTATCAGGACATACAGCCTTTCCTATAATTTGTCTTCAATTTAAACTTTCATTTACTTTTTTCTTATTCTCTCTGACTTCCTTCATACATAGAACTTAACTCTCTCTCTCTCACAGACCTCAGAACTTATCAACTGTCTCCTGTAACTGTCACTCCTGACAGACATACATATTCATCCACTCAGAATCACTTCCAAAACCCCTCCTTCTCTCTGTCAATCACCAATCACACCACACTTGCCTCTTCAACCACACTAGTCTATCACAGCCATGCAACCAAACTTTTAAAGAGACACACACACACACACATAACTCAAGGAATCATTACAGGAGGTCTTACCTTTCAAAATTTACAGTAAGACTCTTAAGCTTGGCTGATACATGTTTTCTGCCTCTGGGCTTGTACATTTTCACGGTATCATTTTCCGACTCACTATGTCCATCATAAAGCACTCCAATATAATTGTTTGGCAAAGAGACTTGAAACCAATTGCTATCTTTTAACCCCTTCTAAAGGAGGAAATAAACTTTATTTGTAAATTGTGCCAACCTCTTAATTTATGTCTGGTTATAGGTATAAGATATTTTTTTCCAAAAACATAACCTTAACAGCATTGGAGGGGATAAGATTTTCTTCTCTTGTATTTACTGGATAGCCTGTAGTATCATTAAACTTTTGAAGATTTCCTCAAGCATACGAGTAGAAGTCACTCAGGGCAAAACTAGACATGACAGTGTCCTCATGGCTGCCACACAGGGCTGCGGGGTCTCCCCGGCCACTGGAAGGGTAGGGGGGGGGTAGGGTTGCCAGCTCCAGATTGGGAAACTCCTGGATATTTGAGGTTGGAGCCTGGGGAGGGCAGGGACCTCAGTGGGGTACAATGCCCTGCAGTCCACCCTCCAAAGCACCCATTTTCTCCAGGGGAACTGATTTCTGTTATCTGGAGACAAGCTGTAATTCCAGGGGATCCCCAGGTCCCACCTGGAGGCTGGGATCTCTATTGCCATGAGGAGGCCACTGCTATTTTAAAATCATTTAAACATGCATGGCATTCTTGTCATTGTCATCGTCGTCATCCCTGGCATCTTATCAGGTGCCAAAACAGCTGGGAGTGTGCTGGTGGGGGGGGACTAGGGACCTTCAGCCAGCTGCGCTGCAGGCCTAATCAAGATCAAGCCCACGTGTCATTTTAAAATGATGGTGGTATCCTTGTGGCGGTCACGAGGAACCCATCACCTCTAGTTTGGCCCATGTCTTAGTTACACTTAATTCCAAATCTCTGACCTTTAAAACATCCCAGTGTGGTGACTGAAGTCAGATTGGGAATACTGGGCAAAGTGAGGAGAGAACGGGATCTCTGGAATGATTGCCACGAATACAATTCTATGCAAAGACCAATCATTCAGAAATTATATCAAAACAATGGAGGGGGGCAGTCATGTGGTAGTGGAAAGTACTGTAAAGTTGCAGCCAATTTACGGTGACTCTGTAGAGTTTTCTTTTCTTTCTTTTTTCTTAAGCCCCCGGAGGGGATTTTTTATTGATTTTTTAAACACTACAAAAACTAGAACAGAAAAAAGGGAAAGGGAAAACTACATATAAGGGAGAAAGTAAAGAACCCACTACTAACTAAAAACC
This sequence comes from Gekko japonicus, assembly GCF_001447785.1. Taxonomy (NCBI): domain Eukaryota; kingdom Metazoa; phylum Chordata; class Lepidosauria; order Squamata; family Gekkonidae; genus Gekko; species Gekko japonicus. The sequence goes on along the minus strand of NW_015176008.1, from coordinate 522,849 downwards.
CAAGAGAGGAGATCTCCAACTAGCTTTTTATACTTCATTCAGACGTTTCATCTTTGTACTTCTTATGAACTGTGTCAATCTTTTAACCCTTTTAACCATCCCCAGTTGCATTTAATTGCCCAATAACTCTGTAGAGTTTTCAAGATGAGAGATAAACAGAGGTGGGGTTTTATTGCCATTGCCTACCTCAGTGTAACAACCCTGGACTTCCTTGACAGTCTCCCATCCAAGTACTAACCAGGACTGACTTCGCTTAGCTTCCAGGATTTGATGAGAGTGGGCTAGCCCAGGTGACCCATAGTGTTTAATTAAAAGGGGGTAGAGCTTCAGATACATAAGTGTAAGAAATATCCAGGTGGGTAGCCGTGTCATTCCGAAGCATCCTCTGTCTTATATGTAAAGTAAAGGTAAAGGTTCCCTTGCTCGAAAGCCAGTCGAATCCAACTCTAGGGATGCGGTGCTCATCTCCATTTCAAACCCGAAGAGCCAGCGCTGTCTGAAGATGTTTCCATGGTCATGTGGCCGGCATGACTAAACACCAAGGCGCACGGAACTCTGTTACCTTCCCACCGAAGTGGTACCTATTTATCTACTTGCAATTTCTTGCTTTTGAACTGCTAGGTTGGCAGGAGCTGGGGCCAGAGACGGGAGCTCACTCCATCATGTGGCAACTCGGGTCTCGAACTGCTGTACTACTGACCTTCCACAGCCTGCAGTTCAGCGTCTTAACTACTTGAGCCACAACAGCTCCTACATGAAAGCTTACATTCTGAATAAAACCTTGTTGGTCTTAAAGGTGCCACTGGACTCCAACTTTGTTCAACTGTAAGAAATGTATCTCATATAGTTATTTTTAGGTAATAGGACTTTTTATAAACAAATAACAAACAAAGAAAAATTCAGGTGGGTAGCCGTGTTGGTCTGAAGCAGCAGAACAAAGTTTGAGTCCAGTGGCACCTTTAAGACCAACAAGGTTTTATTCAGAATGTAAGCTTTCATGTAGGAGCTGTGGTGGCTCAAGTAGTTAAGACGCTGAACTGCAGGCTGTGGAAGGTCAGTAGTACAGCAGTTCGAGACCCGAGTTGCCACATGATGGAGTGAGCTCCCGTCTCTAGTTCCAGCTCCTACCAACCTAGCAGTTCGAAAGCAAGAAATTGCAAGTAGTTAAATAGGTACCACTTTGGTGGGAAGGTAACAGCATTCCGTGCGCCTTGGTGTTTAGTAATGCCGGCCACATGACCACGGAAACGTCTTTGGACAGCGTGGCTCTTCGGCTTTGAAACGGAGATGAGCACCGCAACCCTAGAGTCGGATTCAACTGGCTTTCGAGCAAGGGAACCTTTACCTTTAAGCTTTCATGTGCAAAGCACACTTCTTCAGACAAATGGAATAAAATTTCCTCAAGGGTTACTTACAGGAAAAAAATGCTTCATCAAGGCAGATCCTGTATAGCTACAGTACAATATCCTTATCAGAATATGCAGTTCTTTAAAAAGCCTCCCCAGCCTTTTTGGTGCATTGGTCATACATTGATTTCTCCAGGTTTTAATATTCCATTGTTATTTGTTATACAGACTCCCAGCTTTCTGCTGAATACTGTCTTATTTATTAAGTAGCATCCGGTTTGCTAGATCATCAGTGGTATCTATTCAAAAACTCTCACCAAATTTTACTGACTCAGCACTTCTAATTGGCTGCAGGTGCTTGTACGTCTTAAAAGACCCAACATTGTTACAACATACACTGAATTTTAAATTTTGTACAAAATGTTTACAAAATTTAAGACCAATCATCAGGGAATTTTACTTTACAAAAATAGTATTTTATGTCTTACAAATAGCTAGGTCTAGAGCTGAATTCAAACCATTAGGTACCATGGTGTTTAATACAAAGACGTAGGGGAATTTCACATTACCCAGTTTCACCCGGTTTCAAGCCAGTAATGATCCATTTTGAAGTGAACCTGTATAGGGCTGCCATTTTACACATGGCTTTCCCCTTCCGGTAAAGAGCTGAATCTGAAGCGGTTTGCCATTTCAGACTGCACCGCATTTTCCCTGCCATTTTTTGCCCGCGCGGGCAATCTCCGGCTTTTTTTTAAACGTTTGCTTTAGAACGCTATAGCGCTATAGCAGTATAACAAAACACTTCATGCATTCCAATGCGATTGATATAATGCCATTTCGTTATAGCACTATAACACTATAAAGCAAATGTTAAAAAAAAAGAGCCAGAGATCGCCCGTGTGGGCGAAAAACGGCGGGAAAAAGCGCATCGGAACCGGGAGAGGAAACTGAGGAGTACTTGGAAGCGGTTGACACGTAAAACGCTTCAGTCCCGTCTCCTAAATGGGACAGAAGCGATTGTGTATGAAATGACAAATATATTCCGGAAGGGAACCGGTTCTCAAACGGTTCTGTCTGAAATGACAGACCAGAAACCGTTTGGAAACCGTTCCTCTTCCAGAATGTATCACCTGTCTGAAATTATTATATCAAGGTTGTATTTTGTTGTGGCTGGAGATCTCCTGCTATTACAACTGATCTCCAGGTGACAGAGGTCAGTTCCCCTGGAGAAAATGGCCACTTTGAAAGGTGGACTCTATGGCATCATACCCCCATTGAAGTCCCTCCCCTCCCCAACCCCGCACTCCTCAGGTTCCACCCCTCAAAACATCCAGGTATTTCCCAACCTACAGCTGGCAACCCTATATAGTGGAGTTATATCTGGATGAGCGCTAACCATGGTTGATCAGTGTGACATAGTTATTCTGTAACCAGAATGTTGAGCAAGCCCAGTTAAAGCAGAGTTACCATGACCTCTGAACTTTTGAATGAATTGAGAATATATTACAGAGCAAACGTGTGATAAAAGAAATGCTCAAAGGTATCACCTAAATGCAAGACTATTTATTTAGAAAATGTATATGCCATTCTCAAGAGATCTGGTCATGATGGCAGGATACAAAGGTGTTTGTGAAACTGCACTGATATAACTGTTTCCCCAACCATAATAAATGCTTTGCTAGTCCATGCAACAGATTTTTACAAGTGAATCTTAAACTTGTTTGGAACAAGTCCTGTTGAGCAATAAAATTTATTTGCTAATAGATATGATTAAAGCTTCTTGGAAAGATGCAAAGGATTCCATGGTGAAAAACTTAAAACAGAAAGAATTAGAAGCTATAAATAGTTTCTTCATTTTAAATTCTTTGTTTGCAAAAATTTGTTTTTATAGGGGGATTCAGTGATACTGACTTGATTGATGGGACGCTGCCTCCACAAAAACCAGGGGGTAAGTTTTTGACAGACTTTATTTTCTTTATTTGTAGCTTTTTCTTTTCTAAGGGGAATTGGTTTAAGGAGTGGCCTGAAAGAAATTGTGATCTTTCCCATTTCTGAGTAGTATATAGTTACAGCAATGGCTACGAACTAAGGGAGGCTTAAAACTCATTTTGTTTTGATTGGAGCTGGAACGGTCACTACTGGTGAACTTGGTGATGTTTCAGTTACATGTTCTACTTTTGTATCTGCTTCAGATTTAAGATAAGTACTTCATGAGATAATTTAGGAAAGCGTACAAGATACTGTGTATACAAGTTAAATCATATTTTTCTCATTTCTTCTTGTATTAAGATTATTGTAAATCTGGCCAGAAAATTATGTTGTTGTTTCATGGTCAAAGGTTCTCAAAATATTCCTCCTTGTCTTCTAGTCAAGTATCTCATTTCTTATAGAATCTTCTGGGCTCACATCTGCATTATTTGTCCACCCAAGATTTTAGCAGGTTGATATATCCTTCCTTCTGACAATGTTATCTCTTCTAGGCTATTTATCATGAAACCTATGCAGTCTGTCCTCAAAGTAAAACAGTAACCCCACTCCCTTTCAAGTGATAGCTGTTTAACCTGTTTCTTTTGGGCTTCCTTTACATTGTCTACTATTTGCTTATTTAAAATATCTATCCCCCCATATTCCCTTGAACTCTATAAATCGGACTCTTTTCTTTTACACTTTTCCCACATTATAATGAATGAACATTCAGGAAGAAAAGCCTGTTGAAAATTGAGGCTCTTATCCCTATTCTCCAGGCACCAACAGAACATTTTTAGCATCCTCTTAAGGATTTGATTAATTTTATTCACCAAACCATATCCCTGTGGAGGATTAACTGTTCCTAGCAAACCACATACATCCCAGTTTTCTCCCTAAAGGAACCTAAAGTTACCAACAACAGGAAAAAAATACAATATACATAAACAAACCACCCTCTGGCTTACACCTCTGACCATACCCAACCTTTATAGTACCCGCAGTGAGGGGAACTTGCTCCAGATGAAATTCATCTGCTGCCAGCAAGATCCCCCCTCCCCCAGCTTATGTAATAAATCAGATTGGAAACTGGAGTCCCAATTTGTGAGCAGTTGGGGGTATGCCCTTAGCCAAGTAGTCTCAGCAGAACTAGCTGGTTATAGTACTTTCCCTTGAGTCTTTTGGATGAATAGTTGTAGGATGTACTACTGACTGCAGTGTTTAAAGTAGGTTTGGAAAATCCCTGCCAAGCTTAGCAGACTATAACAATATAGTCGAGTGGTTTTGCCTTTTGAGGTACAGTCTGCCTGTCCTTCAGAATATTTACATGTATGAGTGGAGAAGCATCAGAGTCCCCACACTATATCAGTGGAACCCATAGGTTCTAATTCTACAGCAGTTGTTGATGTATCAGATTCTCTTAGCTTTCACACTCTTAAGAGAGGTTCATTTGTGTTTCCTTCGATTTCTTTCTGTACACAGCATTTCTGCTTTGTTGCCTTGAGGCTTTATTTTCAGAGCAAAAGTGCTGTTTACTGTGGCCAGCTCTGAAGACACTTCATATTTATTCCCTTTAATAGCTTATCGGTGTTGATCATGTGCTTGAAAATGAGTTATGCTCTTGATGTGTGTGTGCCTAGATGGGTGTGGTTCTGCTGCTCAAACCTGAAGGAAACAGGGCTATCTATCTGAATGGTGCATGGAAATCCTCATGATGATTTTTCTTGAATGTTATTTTCCCCAGTGCTCCTAATGGATTTGTGCATGATAAATGGCTTGATGATTTTTGGACTTTAGCTTTGGGCTGATTATGCAAGATACATGCATTAGGCTGCATCTGGCAGAGTCTGTTTTTTTTTTTAAAAAAAGTATAAAAAGTAGGGTTGCCAGCTCCAGACTGGGAAATACCTTGAGATTTTGGAGGTAGAGCCTGAGGAGGGTGGGGTTTGAGGAGGGATTTTAGTGGGGTATAATGCCATGGAGTCTAGCTTTCAAGGTGGCCATTTTCTCCATGCGAACTGATCTCTGTCACCTGGATATCTAATCCCGGGAGAACTCCAGCTACCACCTGGAGGTTGGCAACCCTGAAAAGCTAGAATGGGCTTGGTGTATGTAACTGACTAACTGACTAATTGATTATCTTGTGTTTTCTAAGTGATAATTTAGTGGCTCAGTTCTGCTGTGAACACAGTTATGCACAACTTTTTGTTTCTTAATGTAGGCCGTGCTTCTAACCCGTCTGCAGGTATGTGGGCTTTGGTCAAAGTTAATTGAATTAGTTACTGCTGAGTCTTCAGTTTGGGTGTACCCTTGTATTTCTTTGTACGGACTTGTCACCAAGACAGGTCTACTAGGTACAGCTCTTCATATATTTCTCTCTCTCTTTTTTTTCCTTTAAAATCCTTGTTACAGGATTGTGTGATGTTCTGTGAGACACTTACATTGTCTAAAAAAGAACTGTGTGTATGTTGGCTTATTGCCTTTCAACTTTACACTGCATAAAGCTATTCAGTTCATCCTGTTCAAATGCTAAGGTTGCGACCCTAAGAATACTTATTTATTTATTTGATTTATACCCCACCCTCCCCGCCGAAGCAGGGAGTCCCATTGAACTCAGTAGGGTTTACTTCTGTTCAGGATTGCACAGTAAAGAGTGTAGACTAATACTGGAGGTTGCCGCCTGCCTGCTTTTTCAAGTATGTACAGAGGCCGGGAAAACCATGACCTAGAGTAATAATAAGCAGCCATTCTAGAAACCCCTGAAAGGAGCACAAACAGTGGAAAGAGCCATCCTGTGTTCTAGATTACGTTTGGTTTAATGTGCTCAAGGAATCTCCCTTTGGGGGCATCACCACAGAATCAAGTTAACTCGGCATTTCCTGTGAACTGTTAAGAACCATTGATCATACCATATCAAAACTGCTTCATTTGGAATAAGCCAAAATAAAACAACCCCTGTTTTGTTTGGTCTAAGCTACATTCTTGTTGGCATAGTTAGGCAGCAGCACACCACATGTTTGGTGACTGGTAAGGGCATACCTGTGCATGAAGATAATTAAAGCTAAAAGGGAAAAAGCAAGGGTAATTTGAATATTTCCTTTTTCTGCTACTGCAGTGTATTGGTGATATATTTAGACCTCTTCAGAAAAAAATGCTACAATACATACACATCAGTATGCTTCATAAGGAAGGCTGTTTTTTTCAAAAGTGTGAATTTTTCGGAAAGTTTATACCTAGAAATATTTACTAAAGTCTTATTCCCCTGTATGCAGTGATTTAATCCGTGTGGTGTGTTTGTTTTACTCCTGGTCATAAATTGTTCCAAATAAATGCGGTAAACTAAGTTGCTTCTGAATTGCATTAACTTGAACTGTAACCCAAACAGCAGCTCTTTGACTCTTTTCTGTCTAAATGCTAGCCTAATTCTTAAAATTATGTGCAACATCCATTGAGTGTTCTATTTTGCTATATTATACTGGAATAACTGTTGCTATATGGTCTGGTGCTTGTAGTAGGGATTGATTATTGATTGATTTAGAATAAAGCACCTTTCCACCCAGTGGGTCCTCAAGGTTGTTATTTAAAGAGTGAGCAAAAACTGAGACTTTGTAGTAAAGATGCATCTTGATAAAAGCACTGGCCCTGCATGGATGGTTGTTTTTGCAAGCAGTACTGTTGTCCATCTTATACTTTGCTAACACTGGCCAAAAGGTATTCTTTCTTTTCCTGAGGCATTGCAGGAAAGAATAGGATTTGTATTATGTAAGAAAAATGTTCTAACAAAACTGTTCTCACAGATGGGCAGGGCGGAGATTCTAAAACTGGTGAAAGTGCTGAAGGTAAGTGTATATGTTTTTATAATGGTATTTTAAGTCCTAATCGATTGTAAACTAGGTTGGCTACAGAAACTGATCAAATTTTATACCGCATATTATTAGCGTACATAAGCACATGATCCTTGGTGAAATCCTCACTATTTGGTAGGAGTATTGAGATGACCAGCTTGCCAAGTGGCAACTTTCTGTTAATGATCATCTGTATTCTACCCCGTTGCCTAAAAGATAGTATCTGTTCGCTTCAGTCTGTGCATATTGTCGTACTGTACATGCAGTGGTTTGTATGCCTCATCCCAGACGTGTGTTTTGATGCTGAAAGTCTGTCTACAGAACATAGAGGAATTTCACATTACCCTTTTTAACCCGTTTTGAAGCCGTTTTTGATCCGTCATGGAGTAAACCGATATAGGGCTGCCATTTCACACATAGCTTTCCCCTTCCGGTAAAGAGCTGGATCTGAAGCATTTTGCCATTTCAGACTGCACTGCTTTTTCCTTGCCGTTTTTCGCCTGTGTGGGCGATCTCCAGCTTTTTTAAAAAAAACATTCGCTTTAGAGCGCTATAGCACTTTAACAAAACACTCCAGGCATTTCAATGAGGTTGATATAATGCTGTTGCGTTATAGCAAATGTTCCCCCCCCCCCCAAAAAAGCACAGGTTAGAGGGTCCCCCAAAAAAGCTGGAGATCGCCCGTGTGGGCAAAAAACGGCAGGGGAAAAGCGCATCGGAACTGGGAGAGGAAACTGAGGAGTACTTGGAAGCGGTTGACAGGTAAAACGCTTCAGCCCCGTTTCCTAAATGGGACTGAAGTGTTTGTGTCTGAAATTACAAATATATTCCGGTAAGGAACCGGTTCTAAAATGGTTCTGTCTGAAATGACAGACCAGAAACCGTTTGGGAACCGTTCCTCTTCCGGATTATATCGTCTGTCTGAAATTCCTCATAGGTTCAGGTGGGCAGCAGTAATGGTCTGAAGCAGCAGAACAAAGTTTGAGTCCAGTGACGCCTTTAAGACCAACAAAGTTTTATTCAAGGTATAAGCTTCATGTGCACACACACTTCTTCAGATACAGTGAAATGGAAGTTTTCCCTGCCCTTTTTTGCCCTCAGACTTTTAAAAAAAAATGTTCTTCCAGCCAGTTTTTCTCTATTTTACGAACTCTGGATTGAAGACTGACTTGACTTTATTGGTATCGCATTTATAGGAAGGCTAAGGTAATCCCTGTTAACTCCACCTGTACTCCACACTTATCAGGAATTTCTCATCACTCTGAGATTCTCTTCTCATTTGAGCAATTTTTGAACATTTTTTTAAAGGCGGAAGAAAAATTAATTACAGGGCTGTTGTGAGGTTAAAATGGATGCTGAGAGAATGAGGTAAATATAAATGAGGCAGGGCATAAATGGAATAAACTACTTAACCTTCCACTTTCTTCTGATGTTCCCAAATTTCACATGCTCACTTCTTCTTGAAGTCACCCTCCCTCTGTTACTTTTCCATAAACCTGCAGCAGGCATGGGGATGGAGGCTGAAGCCATTGGCAAGTCACTGTGGCTTTGCTTACAAATATGGATTCTTGGGATAAATAATGTAATGATTTTGGAGGCAGCACTTCAGACTTCAGTAGAAAAGTGAGGCTACAGTAGAAATGATGCAGTTCAGCACAGCCAAGTCATGGAGAGTTGGACCTCCCTTGCCTGTTTGATGGGCTGTGTAAAGATCTTATTTCTAGTTTTGCAGTATTTGTCAACTGTGGAAGTAGTCTGTTTCTGAAGAAAGTAAATATACCTAACCTTGTCTTCCAGTGGAAATTAATATTGAAGGCAGCAGTTCTATGTGCACTTGAGAGTAAAATCTCTTGAATAGAGTATAATTTATTGATAATTAAAATATGCATTGGATTGGCATATGTATTAGTGGTTTTTGAGAATCACTCCCAAGTTAGGTCAAATCTGCCTTCTAATGGAAGGGAAATGTTATTTTCGCAGGCGGTGGAATGCTAGCTGGCATTATTAGCTCAGTAGCAGTGGCAGTGGTTGGGGCTGTGTCAAGTTTCATAGCTTACCAGAAGAAAAAGCTCTGCTTTAAAGCAAGTGGTGAGTTTATCTTTTTGTTGTTGTTGTTCTTGCCTTGAGATGTTTCCCAGGGTGCCTTGCTTAACCCAGCTGTCATGTAACAAGTATGTAAGTGCCATCAAATTATAACCAACATATGGTGACACCAGCAAGGGGCTTTCAAGCAAGTGAGAAGCAGATGTGGTTTGCCATTGCCTCCTTCTTCAGAGTGTTCTTTAGTGGTTCCCCCATCCAAGTACTGACCCTGCTTAGCTTCTACGATCTGATGAGATCAGCCTATACCGTGCCACCCTCCTTCCCTGTGTGACAATTAAGAAGGGGAAATCCACCATAGAATCGCCTCCTCCTAAACACTGCACTCCTAACCTAACCGGAGACTTACGGTTTGGTACTGTGTGTGTATGCATCCATGACATATATATGGTAAGTGTCTTAACTCTTGTTTATGTCTGCAGATCAAGAGAATGTTAATATGGAAAGCCAACAAGGAGCACATGCTGAGCCACCTGGTAAGGAAAGCGCTCGATACAAATGCAGAACTTAATTTTGACTGCTTATGATTCTCTCAAGAAAGAATCAGGATTAGGTTGCTATGAAGTCATCTTCATAGAAGAACCTAGTAGAGCTAGGCTGGTTTAACTTCAGCAGTAGAATGTCATTATGTGCCTTCAGGCCATTAAGAATCTCCAGTATTTATTATTTATTTTCAGGTTTGGATCTACCCCAATTTTGGTATTTGCCTCCCTGTGCCTTCCCCAGCCTGCCCGCTTCACACCTGGCAACTCCCTAGTGAAGGGAAGGTGTTTAAACTTAAAACACTTTCCCTTCCTTCTGGGGCTTTTGCTGCCTCTGCAGGGCGACTCCCCAGCCAAGGGAAGGTACAAGCCCCAGAAGCAAGTTTTAAGTTTAAACATCTACCCTCCCCAGCAAAGGGATTCCTCGAATGAATGCCAAATATATGGCATCCATTTGGGGAATCCTTGTTCGGCCAGCTGAATCAGATTAGAGAATCCATTTGGTGGGGAATGCATATGTGTGTTTGTGCATGCATCAGCTTTGGGCATATACAGTGCACAGTAAAAATTAGATAACTGTGAAATCTGTCAGTTTTATATGTTCTTTTATATGTTGATTCATGATCAAAACTGCAAAACCTGTGCCAACAGTAATTCATAGTTTTAAAAACCTTTAAATAATACATTTACTGAATAATTAGGGTTATAAATAATGGAATATGAATGTATATGATGGATATGGGTTATTAAGTAATCTAAAGATTACAGAGCTGAAACAATCAAAGCTTGATTGGGGAAAAAATTGTATCAGCTGTTATTAGTTGTTTGTCATCGTACTGGAATGTGCTGGAAGTCTGACAGCAGCCCCCTCATTGTTGGACCTTGGATTAGACCAGTAAAACAAAGTTTAGTCAGAATTTGCACAAGGGAAATGTTAACAGCATTTGGACAGAGCTGAGGCTGTATAAAAGAAGCTGGAGGCAGGAAAGATTAACTTGGCTCACATACTGTTGTATGGAACAAAGAAGCTTCCTGTAAAAGACAGAACAATGCAAAAAGTTCTCCTTTTTATTTATGCTCATGATAATGGTGAAAGAGGTTTGTTCTGTCGCCATAGTGTAGGGCAATGTCAGCCCCTAAGAATTCTTGGGTTTAGGATGATTAGGATTCAACAAAGCAATCCTAGACAGAGTTGACATTTTAAGCAGTAACTGGACTTCAAATCAGTGGGTTATGTTAAAAAAAAAAATCTATGTGCACTGTTTCCACACACACACACACACACACACACACACACCCATCACAACAGCTTTTTACACTTCTTTCATGCTGCTTCTGGGCTCGTCGAGGAGAAACATTTATTTATTTATTTATTCAGTTAGATTTACTAGGCCACCCTTCCCTAGAAGCAGGGCGGCTTACTACAAAATAATGTACAAAGCTCAATTTAAAACTAAGTTAAAATAACCCAATAATTACTAATAAATAAAAACAGCATGCACATAGTATATAAGATGGCGGAAGGAATGCCAGCTCCCCAGCCTCCCAGGGGGTGGGGGGGTACAAAGGATAGGGAATTATGTAAGAGTGCCAAGGATGCCCCGTCGCTGTCCTTTACTGAAGGCCTGGTGGAACATCTCTGCCTTGCATGCCCTGTGGAACGGTAACAACTCCTGCAGGGCATGGATGTCTTCTGGCAGGTCCCCCAAGGCGGGGGCCAGGGCCAAGAAAGCCCTGGCCCTAGTTGAAGACAGCCAGACTTCTCTTGGGCTGGGGACCACCTGGAAGTTCTTATTTCCTGAGCGTTGTGCTCTTCCAGGGGCATACTAAGAGACGCGGTCCCAAAGATATGTAGGCTGTAACAGGCAGGTGGAGGTGGGAAGTTGCACTCCTTTGCATGGAATTAAATCTGATCCAACCCATTGGGGATAATTCTGCTTAAAAGCCAATTAAGCAAGATACCCATGAAATCTATCATCTGATCTCCTCCTGGTGTTTCCCCACAGGGCAAATAACTTCATCTGATCCCATTTAACTATCTAATACTCTGGGAAGAGGGCAAAAAGAATTTCAGACATCTAGGGCTATTCCCCCCCGCCCCCAGCATACTGAGAGATAAGTTCCGTTGAACTCCACAGAACTTGAATAAACATGTTTAGAGTCAGGCTATAAGGCATTTTAATTGTCGCTTCTATATTTCTGATGCCTCTAATGGTAATTATATCAATTGACAATATATTTACTGGTATTTATATCAACTGACCCTATATTTAATAAACTTTTTTTCTTTCTTTAGTTCAACGCACTCTTTTGCAGAAATCGTAATGGAATATAAAGGAAAGACCAGCAAAACTGGATAGAAAATGCGCATGTTCCCCCGACAAGTACCACATAGTGCCAACAACAGAACTTGGAGCTGTAAAAGAGACTTAAAATAATTGTGCTGAAATGTCTTGAGAGGGAGCTTTAACAAATCAAAATAGTGTCATCTGTGGCAAACTCTGAAGCAATGGGGTTGCTGATAATTGGCTTTTAACACATTTTTGTTGAAATAGTTAGCTTTTGTCAGAAGTCTCATCTCTGGTTTTTGTCGTAAGAATGCTAAAGGTGAGATGGTTGTTGAATTCTCTTTTGATTCCCGCCCCCCCAGCAAAACGCCCATTGTTTGACAGGCAAAAGTAACTGAAAGAGGTCTAGTGAATGCAATCCTATGAGGAGTTATTCCAGTCTACTTCAGTGGGCTTAGGCTGGAGTCACTCATGTTGGATTGCCCTCTGTATCTTGCAAGGACTCCTTACTTATGCAGTGTGTGCCTGCAGGCTCCATGCAGAGAAGCACATTGCACCCATGGTAAAGTAGTAGTCCTCCGTCAAGGAAGTCTGACCCACTCATGTGCTCTCTGCCATCTCCGTGTCCTCAAGTGTATTGCTTTACTTTCCTCCATTGGTAAAAAATAACTATGGATATGCTTGGAAATGTCATTTGGGAATGAAAGATTAACTTTTTCCTTGTGCTGGTGGCCCTGAGAAAACCCCATTTATTAGGAGTCAACCCAGCTTTGCATGGCCACATCCTGTTTCTTGGTCACACTAGAATCTGAGAGAGTGTTGGAAATGTGCTTTTAAACCTAGATATTTGCTCTTCAGGAAGTCAGTAAAACCCCTTCTGCCATGGACATTTATCTTCCTATTCAGTACCCAGGAAATGGAGGTGTTAATTACACACTGCCTTAATATTTGTCACTCTGAAAATATTTTTTTAAATAATTTTGTCTAGTATTTGTTACAATTAAAATGCAAAGATGATAATTCAGAATGCATATTTCTGCTCTATAATGCTGATTCTGCCCTTATCCCAACTGTATACACTGGCAAATTAAAAATAATTTGAAGACTTGGTCCTTTGTGCAGCCACTACTCCTGAGGCTGTATCATGTTGGAATACCAAAATTAATTTGGTGAATGCAGTCTTTCATTGGAACTGCCCAACATCTTGTGTCTGTGCTGCAGGGTGTGCCTTCTTATTATTCATAAGTGACCTGAGTTTGTGTGAGCTAGTGCAGTTTTTTAGTTTCCGGCTCACATATTTTTATCTTAGCTCAGGAAGGATGGCTCCAGAGCAAACTAATGTATGCAATAGCCAAATCGTTTACTCAAAATTTTAATGCCCGTAGCTCACAAAGTAGAATTTTTGCTCAGAAGATTCCACAGCTTAGAGGGAGCCTTGCCTATGACATGCCAACTCTGTATTTCCCGTCAAATTTTATATTCTTGTGACTTTTTAATTTGATTAGCTATTTGTTCCAAATATATATAATTCCTGTAATAGAGTTTTTGTGCCCAGTTGCAGGTGCCTTAAATAATTCATCCTGAAGTGCTATTTAAGACAAGTAATCACTAGCAAACAACTGACCAGAATACACGGAGTGCTCCACATTGGTTTGTTTAATGGGGAGGAATACCTTGAGATGGTAATGGAGAGTAATATAAAGGACTATTTCCATTGGATGAAATCTAAGTTAAAAGTATGCCTGCTTTTGTGCTCTGAAATTTAGCCTTATCTAAGCAATGCAGATTGGACAAATCCTAAAACAGACTATGATGTAAGAATTTCTGTATGTGTATTGGAGAAAACCAGTATGGAATGACAATTTTCTATTCAAAGACAGGAATAAGCCACAAACTAATCATTTCTCCATTTCCAATAACTCATTGGTACAGAAAACCAAATACCAGCTTGCAGTCATGCTATAAACTGGGGTACTACTTATGTTCCCCTCAAACTATGTGCCATATAGTTCAGTCCTGTGCAGAGCTACTCAGACAGCTCATTAATTTCAAAGGGGTTAGACTGAGAACAGTGGTGCATAGGATTGTGCTGTTGTGACTCCACTAAGAATATTTTGGGATGAAGCAAAGTTTACAAGCTAGATGGCAAAGAGCTTTTATTTAGTGGCAATATTTTATTTTTAATTGTAAAATTCATTTTGTAAACCAAGAGCAATGCCTTAACTTTTTTTTTACTGAATACTTGAGTGTCCTTGATTCTGAAGATGTTGCCATGTCCAAGTAGTCCAAAACACATTCACTCACACTTTGTCATGGAAGCAATAGGAAATCCTGTGTGGAGGTGGCTAATAAATCAGTGTGGCATATTTCCTAGTAGGTGTGCTTCAGATTTGCTTCAGTCCTTCATGGAGAGAGAGCCAGTATGTTATAGTGGTTAGTGTGTTGGATTACAACTAGGTAGAAAAAGCTCAAATGCCTACTCAGTTATTAAAGTCACTGGATGACCTTAGCTCAGTCCCTCACTCTCAGCCTAGTCTACTTCATGGGACTGGTGTCAAGGTGTAATGGGGGGAAGTGACCATGAATGCCACCCTGAATTCCTTGGAAGAAAGTCAGGTGATCATAATATGTATGAACTCAGTGAGATTTACTTTTCCATAAACCTGCATTCGGTTGGGGCATCAGGCTCTAAGCGAATCACAAACATTGTCTACACTCTTCCCACTGGTATTTCATGTATAGTGTTACGTGCTAAAACAATTTATAGATTAATAGCTGTTTGGGTTGTTAAACTTTCAGTTGGAGTTGTGAATCTTTAGCTTGTGAGAACCTCTGAGAACTGGTGATCTAGAAAAAATTGTGATTTTCTTTTTTTTAAAATAAACCAATAATAAAACACCCTATTTTTGTTTGTCTGCATGTTTTTATAGGGTTATTCAAGTATAGATAATCTGGATTGGATGCATTAGAAAAGGATTTGGAGTACAGTCAGCAGTTTGTGAGATAAATATGTGTGTTTTGTTTTTTAGTGGTTTCTGTGAATTCACCAAACACTGCCTACCACAATGATTTTAATATTTATGGCTTGGAATGCAAGTTCAACACAACTAAAGAAAAACAGGATACTGTCAAGGCTATTTATTATTTATTATATTTATGAATCGCCCCACCCCACTACTGCAGGGCTCTGGGCGATGTACAACCAGAGATTAAACACAAAATTAAAACATAAATACAATATTAAAAACAGACTGCGAATTACTAATCCTCATTCCAACTCCCACTGCCAGCTACTTCATGGACGGGGGGGGGGGGGAGGGGCAAAATAGAGGTAAACAACAGGGAACAGGACGGGTGTCAGCCAAGATGGAACCATCGCTGTCCTCAACCAAAAGCCTTGCAGAACATCTCTGTCTTGCAGGCCCTGTGGAATTGCATCAGATCTTGCAGGGCCTGATGGAATTTGGTAGAGAGTCCCACCAGGTTGGGGCCAGGACCGAAAAGGCCCTGGCTCTGGTTGAGGACAGCCGGATGTCTTGAGGGCTGAGGATCACCAGTAGATTGCTGTCTAAGGAGCACAAAGCTCTCCTGGGGACATAACAGAGGAGATGGTCCCATAGATACATCAGTCCCTGACAACTCAAGGCCTTATAGGTCAATACCAAAACCTTGAACTTGACTCGGTATTCCACTGGGAGCCAGTGTAGCTGGTGCAGCACTGGATGTATATGTGCCATTCGTGACATTCCCATCAGGACTCACGCTGCCGCATTCTGGACCAGTTGGAGCTTCCGGGTCAATCTCAAGGGTAGGCCAGCATAGAGCGAGTTACAGTAGTCTAATCTGGAGGTGACCGTTGCATGGATTACCATGGCCAGATCAGGGCGTGACAGGAAAGAGGCCAATTGCCGAGCTTGGCATAGATGAAAAAATGCTAGAGTGGCAGTCTGGGCATCCTGGGCCTCCATACTTAAGGAGGGATCCAAAATCACTCCCAGGCTCCTGACGGAATGTGGCGGTGTCAAAGGCATTCCATCAAGAGCTGGTAACCTGTGACACAATCCTGAAGCCCCGACCACCGCCACAGAACCTCCGTCTTTGTTGGGATTCCTTTTCAGCCTACTTTGTTTCAACCACCCAACCACAGCCTCCAAACCGACAGCCAGATTATGTGAGGCAGCATCCGGGTGGCCATCCAATAACAGATATAGCTGGGTGTCATCAGGAATTCAGGATACTGGTGACACCCACGCCTGAAGCTCCGAACCAGCTGGGCAAGGGGGTGCAAATAGATGTTAAACAACATCGGGGAGAGAAGCACCCCCTGAGGGACCCCACATAATAGGGGGTATCTCCTACCTCAGACCAAGATCCTGGAACAAGATTCTCTGTGACAGTGTTACCAAGTTTAAACGGTTTGGTTCAGAAAACTCTTCAACAACACACCATAAAACAAAAGAAAGCTTTATTGAAGAAATTCAAAAAAAGGGCTTTAGAAGCAATACAGACAGTTCCAGTGGCAGTTCAAGCACACAAAAATAAAAAAGCCATCTGTCTACATAATCAGTTCTACAGTGTAGATATTGGCTTATAACTAAAAGCAAAGGGTGTTCCAGAGCATACAGCAAATGTCCATAGGCAACACAGATAGACTAAGGGGAGGAAAACAAGAAATGCAGAAGAAAAGATGTACCATCTATCATAGCCTATACTTTATAGAAAAGCAAGCCATGTCCTCCTGACAGTCACCAATCACAGGGCTGTCCCTGGAGAACATTCTGGATGAGAGCAGATCACCCCCCCCCCCACCAGAATCTGCTGGAATATGAGTGTCAGTTAAATGGGCTTGGAAAGTGACCTTGGCTAGTAACCATCTGTCTGCTAGCAGACCAGAGAAAAGGGGGGGGGAGTTAAGTGGAACTTTCATCTGAAGATGGCTTCTCTGTTGACAGATACTGAAGATTTGGTTAGACAGTGAGGCTGTGACAAGTCTGACTATAAGCACATAATTACAGTTGTGGACAGAATCTGAAAATTTTTGCCTGCACCAGTCTTGCAGTGCCCTCTTAAACAAATT
Organism: Gekko japonicus; assembly: GCF_001447785.1. Taxonomy (NCBI): domain Eukaryota; kingdom Metazoa; phylum Chordata; class Lepidosauria; order Squamata; family Gekkonidae; genus Gekko; species Gekko japonicus. The sequence goes on along the minus strand of NW_015176008.1, from coordinate 505,746 downwards.
GCATCCTTCTAAGCCCATGGAAGTGAAAAAGGTGTACCTGCTTTAGGATGGCCCTGTTAGTTGTCTGTGCGCATGGCCTGTTAATCATGTCTGGGTAGATGAAAAGTTATCACACCATCAGTCTGACAAAATTTTGCCTGTGTTCAGTCTTCCTTATTCTTCCTCCAAATCTATGCCCTTTCATTTCTTCTCTCCTCAGGGTCTGATTCCGGTTATATTGACCTAAAATTATATAACTTGTTCACTGCATGAGCTATACTTTTTTGCGCTATTTTATCAGCAATCTACACAATCCTCTATGCCATATCATGTCGACCATATTTGGTATTTGAAGAATGCATTTAGTGCACACAGCAGAAAAATATAGTTTGTCCTACTGTTAATGTACTTGTTATAAAAATGAACAGCGGTCAACTTCTAAAACTTCACATTCAATATAATCTCCTGGACTTTCAGCATACCATGATTTTGGAATTTTCCATGTTAACATGGACTCTGATCTCACAATGACTTCTCGTTATGCTTCCTAATTCAGTTTGCCGTCCTAGCTTAAGGTGGTTCAAATACTACACTACAACCTAAAATCAACTGATATAAATGTAAAATTGGGCCATGAAAACAGTGGGCAGGGCCCCCCCAAAAAAGGGAGGTATGGAGAAATGAATTCTGAGCCAGTTGAGTTTATAGAAGAATATACAATGCTATATATGTATTATCTTTAAAAAAGACAACACGACAATGACAGATACAGAATAAATGTGTTACACTGTCCAATTGCTCGTGCTGAAGGAGGACGTCACATACTACAGAAGGTGATTTCCATCTGCGTCATTAGCCAGCCTGAACAGGGTTGCCGGGTCTCTAACTGGAACTGTAGCACTGAGAGCATGCAGCAACTGCACCTCTTACTCCCCTGCAGCAGGACAGTTAGATTTGTGCCTGTTATGAGAGAGGACAGTGGCTGAAAAGTCATCTATGGCAGACACTTGGGGGCAGTTATCCCCAGTCTTGCCTGACTGGTTTGTTTCAAATGTTGGAAATGGTCCACAATAACCTAGGACAGCAACTGATTAATATTTGAAAAACTATTTATTTCAGCTTATATTCTGCCCTCCCTGTGAACAGGCTCAGAGCGGATGACAACAGGAATTAAAGCATTTCACAATGATTAAAACATTTCATAAAAATATTCCACAATAAATAGTTAAGACAGATGTAAACAAAGCTATGAGCAAGACAGATGGCACAGCAGTTTGATATGGTAGCCACAAAAATGAGCCGATAGGCCATAGACCAAACTATGGGTCTTCACCTGATGAGCCATTCGAAGGTGGAAGGTTCAGTAGGGGAGGCCAGTAGCTGAAATAATTGGATGCCCGCTACCTCACCCAAAGGCCTGGAGGAACGGCTCTGTTTAACAGGCTCTGCAGAACTGTAATAGGGTCCCGCAGGGCCCTGATCTCCAACAGGGGCATATTCCACCAGGTTGGGGCCAGAGCAGCAAAAGCGCTGGCCCTGGTTGAGGCTAAATGAACATCCTTTGGGCCGGGGACAACCAGCAGATGCTGATCTGATGAGCACAAGGCTCTCTGGCAGTGTTCCCTCTAAGCTGACTTAGTGTGAGCTAGCTCACAGGTTTTTAGCCTCTGGCTCACACATTTTTGCCTTAGCTCAGGAAGGATGGCTCCAGACCAAACTAATTTATGCAGTAGCCACATCACTTGCTCACAACCTTAATGCCGGTAGCTCACAAAGTAGAATTTCTGCTCACAAGACTCTGCAGCTTAGAGGGAACATTGCAGTCTCTGGGGCACAATGATACTTGGGTTAGGATAAAGGTTAATCCCACAGTCATTTCCCTCAGTCAAGGGTCTTTTCTGCACCCGTCTGTTCCCCCGCAGTTTGTGCACAGCCACGTTGGAAGCAGAATCTCCCTCTGCATTGCATCCCGCTCTCACTTTCCTCCTGCATTCTGGCTCTTTCCAGATTCTACATTGTTTTATGGCTGTTCGGAGGTTACCTCGCAGTCATCAGCTTCTGATTCAGAGGGAATAATAAGCAGACTACTTGACAACGGCTGTAGTCATCTCCACCATTCCCCTGTCCCTAGTTCTGCTTCTTTTTAATTTTCACCTAGCATACAACTTGGAGGACTGATAGAGGGGCAACCTGGGGAGGTCTTCTGGGAGTTTGACGCTTCCTCCATCCTTTGCACATTGGACCCTAGGGAAGGATCTTTTCCCCCTTCCCCAAAGCCAATCTGCACACAACTTGGAGGGAGATGTATTAAAAGGGACGACAGGATAACCCATGGGAAACAATATTTATTTATTTATTTATTTTATTACATTTATACCCCGCCCTCCCCGCATGCGGGCTCAGGGCGGCTTACATAGGCACAACCGTGCAATAAAATACAACACGATTAAAACAATTTAGGCACCCAAAGTGCGATAAAATTACACAGTTAACCACTTAAAACACAATTCAATCTTACAGAATGCATCGGTGATTAAAATACTCATTGTTATATATGTCACAGTGAGGTCAGAAGAAAGGGGGCGTGCTATGGGCCGAGATGTTCCGGATGGCTAATCAGCCCACCCCGACGGCACTGCTCTGCAGTACTCGATGGTGGTAATAGTGGCGGCGGCAGCTCCTACTCAAAAGCCTGGCGGAAGAGCTCCGTCTTGCAGGCCCTGTGGAACTGTAAAAGGTCCCGCAGGGCCCTGATCTCCTCCGGGAGCTCATTCCACCAGGTAGGAGCTGCCACCAAAAAGGACCTGGCCCTTGTGGCAGCAAGCCTGGCCTCTTTAGGTCCCGGGGTCACTAGGTGGTGTTGTGACCCCGACCAAAGTGCTCTTTGGGGCCTGTATGGGGAAAGCTGGTCCCTCAGGTATGCCGGATCCTGGAAACAATAGGAGAGGCTTGAAGGGCCTCCCCTTTTTAATTGGGACACCACCCCTCCTGACAGATCAGCCAGCCAGCTGCCAAGCTGGCATTCCTCTATGGGTCATGCATACCTGGAGTAGCCCAGCAGCAGCTAGCCAAAGGGGGTAGGAGAGCGAGGAGGACAGGGGGAGGATGCAGTGTGCCCCATCCCTTGCTCACACACTTGGCTAAGTCAGTGGCAATTGGACACCTCCTCCACAGGTCACAAGTGATGTTAACGACAGTTAAGCAAAAAACATGAGGTTTAGTCGTAGATGAAGAATGCATACACAAAAATAAGCTGGAGAAAAAAAGAATAGTGCAGAGGGCAAGGACACAAAATATGAAGTTAACCTTAAAGGTTGTGACTGCTTGGATTCTCAGGAGTAAGCTACAGTGAGTTGTTAGTGCAGAAAGGGCCAAGGTGTGCGTGTGGGGGGGGGGAAGGGCTCTTTAGCTCTCATTCATCACCACCCTGTGAGAAGTCAGGCTTGTCTCTTCTTCAGGATCCAGGTGGATGTGTCCCCAGTGGAGTTCCTGATCTGGTTTGTGAATGTCTTTCCCCCTCATATCTGACAAAGTGAGCTTTGATTCACTAAAGCTTACACCCTGGACATTTTCTTGGTATTGAAAGATGCTACCAGACTCCAATTTTGTTCTACAAACTTAACACAGATGGAAGACCTCCCTTGGCAGCTCTGGGGCGGCTGTTCTTGGTTTCCAGTTGGATGCCACAAGGTACTGGGAGGAAAAAGGCCCACTCCAGACTACAGACATTTCCCCAACAGGTGCACTTTCACCCACTCTTACAGGGTGTTTATATCTCAGAAGCCTGCCCTTTGCGATGCAGTAGCTCACAGGAACTCCACACAAAAATCTACTTTCTCTAGATGGCAGCATTTTCAGACCTTCCATTTTAAAAGGCACTATTGATTAATGAGGTTGCCTAATACAGTAACCTACTACTGAACTGGAGAAAAGTTGTTTTTTTACAAGCATTTGAGTTAACTCTGGAATAAAAAAAAAAGTTTAAATTGCATTGCACTGTCTATAGCTCTCCATTGAGGACAAGTCTGGCAGTTGTTAATTGGTAGTGTATACAAAGTTTACGCACCCATTCTGTCTTTTCTCTGCCTTAATTTTTTTTTTTAATTACAGACGGGAAAGCCAATGAGAACAGTCATCTCCACAATGGCTCCTTACCTTCCAACCAGTAAAGATGTGGACGATAGCACTCAAGTAGCTTTACATCACACGGCTGGAAAAAATCTGTTGTGGATTAATGTGAAGCAAGGTTATGCCACACCCAACTTGACTCGTAGTCATATGAGAATTAGTTTGAAAGGCTGAGTGTCTTCTCTGTGGGAAGGAAAGTGAGCTGGAAGAAGTGCTGGATGGTGTTACTGGCTGTGATATAAGCAGTTTCCCCCACCCCTTTTCTTAACCTACATGCATCTCACTGATTGGTTAAGAAGGAGAATGTGGACATGTGGGTGTTATTATGACAGAGCCCAGAGTCTGCCTCAGTTAATTTGTGTCTGGATTTTGACTTTCCCCTCCAAATCTTTTCTTGTTTGAATGATACGGATGTTTCAGACAAATGCAGAATGGAAGTAGCACATGGTTGAATGGGAAATTATATTGTTACCTGCTTAGTCTTTTTTTTTAATTAACACTTGGAAAGAACCAGCAGTGCTTTAACACCTTTGTCAGACAAAGCCTCTGAAAGAGTGGAAGACGAGATCATGGCGAAGTTAACAGTGGCCCTTTTGTGTACAGGATGTTTTCTGCTCCATGTGTCAGGTAAGAAGCTATTGAACACTGTTCAAGTTGGGCTGTGGGGCTAAACTGAAATTTTCAATCTTATGGTAACGGTTATTTTTAAATGCTGTTCCTATTTTCAAAGTTTTAGTTCTAAAATGAAAGGTGGCTGGCTCAAGCTTGATACAAAGCCTTGCTCTCCAGGTCTAGATATTTGTGATCAGGCTGTTGTTACTCAGCACTGAAATGCACTCTGTGCATGGTCAGAGATAATCTGTTGTTCATGCATTCCAGGTCAAATCCTGGCATTTATTAGTACTTATTTACCAAATTTAGGTCCTACTTTTCCACCCAATCAGGGCCAGCAAAGTTACTAAGAATTAAAAACAAAATTATAAACATAGATCATAAAACGAGTTAAAGAAGAAGAAGTTACCTTTGAGTTTGAACTAAGTCATGGTGACTGCATCCATGGGGTCCAGGCACAGGTTCCAGGCAAGAGGGGAACAGAGTTGGTTTGCCACTGCCACGTAGCAGCTCCAGCCTTACTTAAATAGTTATAACTCACCTTGTGAACAGACTTCTTGATAAATAAGTAAAGCCTTATAAAGGGGGATCAGTTAGAATTTTAAAACAAAACAATACAATACAAATCAGGTGAATTAAAAGAATCTGGTGGGTTTTAATTAGATTGTTGTTTAATGCGGTAGCTTTGTATATCTTGCTCTGTTCTCTAATATAGTAAAATACGTAACAAAGATTGGAGTTTTAAGAAAAGGAGGCTATCCCGGAAAGTAAGTTCTAGATATAAGTAAAGCTGTTCTATTATTACCAGATATAGAAACAGTAGGAACCTCGGGTGTCTACTCTAGCCTGCCAAGTGTGCCCCATGCATTCACTAGGCTCTGAACTGCTTTCCACACATCTGGCTGCTTTATTTACATAGCTTTTTCAAGTATTTTAAACACTTTCTGTGTAGTTAGATGGATTTTGGTCATTGTTACATAAACTGTTCTTCTTACTTGGCTGAAACTAACCATACTCAATTAAACCAAACAATTGTCACTTTTTCAGGAGATAAAAAGGAATCTTAATGTGTTAGTTTCTTTTAGATGTAAAATGGTAAAACAACATCCATGTGCAAATAGAAACCACAATGAAATTCTACTATTCTTTAATGGAAACCAGTAGTAAAATACTGCCAATATACACTCTGTGTGTCACTTTTGCAGGGAACATAACGTATATAAAACACACTGCTCCATATACAAGACTGCCTGTGTATGTGGAAATTAAGTGCTTCAGAGATAAAGAGGCAACTCCCAGTAGGTTTTCCCAAACAAGAAATTCCACATACCAGATTTAATGAGACTGTGTGGATTATCCTTCTTTGCCAAACTTGAATAAGCTCTCTCTTCTTTAGGCTACATTGTCTGATTCTTGATTTGTTATATGAGAAACTGCCAAGCTTGACTGAATCACGTGTTTTGTCAAGTATTACAACTAGGAGAAAAGGATAAATTTTTTTGAATACAGCCATTAAGTTCATTTAAAAATCTATGAAGACAAGTCCATCTAAGAAACAAAGTATCATAGCTTCAAACCAGAACTATAGCCTTGGAATATCTGTCATTGTCTTTAATTCCTGTCATTGTAACTTTAAGTGATTCAAACTCTAGTTCAGTGTGGGTAACAATCTGATGCCAAAAAAAGTCAGGCCTCCTCTACATAGGCTTCCCCCAAATCCCAGCAACTCCACTGCAGTTTCCATCTGAAAATATTCTGTTCAGGCCGTGCCCTGCTAGACACTTAACAATGTTTGAGGGATGCATGCCAGATCCCTTGTCCCTAGTCACAAAGACTCTGAGTCATGTATCATATCCACCCTAAGGGGCATTCTTGTCCTAGTTCTTTGAAGTCACACTAGCCCTGTGGTCCTGGTCTGAGGCATCAGTGCAGCAATGAAAGGAACATCCCCTTCACTATTGAACTGATGCCTCAGGGGTGGTCACCAAATTTAGTACTTGAAACTGAAATGATTTACCCTCACTGTAACAGCCATAGGAGGGGATACCCACTATTGGTGCTGGTAAGCTCTGCTACCACAGATATAATTTCATATGGTATTGCTCGTGCACACTGCTTTTTTTTAAAGTTGGCACAGCATAGAAGCTCAAAAAAACAGAGAACCACAGCCACAGATTAACAATAAGAAAGAGAAAACACAAAGCTGTGTATAGACACTAAAGTAAACAATTACTCATGAATTGTGTTCAAATAGTGTAACATATGACAATAACAATGCAATATGAATCAATGTAAGGTACAAAATAATATATAACAACTAGGAAAAAGGTTCGTTGTGGAAATAAATACAACGGTATCTAGAAAGAGGCTCTGGGCGGGTGCCCTGGCCTTGGACACTCAGTGTCAATTTGCTGTGGCGACATCAGCAGGTTATAATGACACTGAGTCCACCATTTTCTCCAGAGGAACTGATCTCTGCTACCTAAAGAACAGTTGTAATTTTGAGTGATCTCCAGCCCTCACCTGGAGATTGGCAACAATGGTTCCCCAGAAGGGAATGGTTGGTTTAGAGGGTGGAGTCTATGGCTTTGTACCTGTATGAGGTCCCACGCCTCCTGAAACCCCACCCTCTCCAGGCTCCATCCCTCACATCTCCAGGAATTTCCCACCTGGAGTTGACAACCCTTTCTCCTTCCCAGCCAATCATCAACCTACCTTTATTTTCCCCTCACTTTTCAGCTTTCCACCCCCCACACACCTGCAGCCTCTCCCGTGCTCTGAAGCCCTGACTGCTACATCACATTGACTGTCATAGGGGGGCCACCTCAGCAGCATATAAGGATACAGAGCCCACCATTTTCTCCAGGGGAACAAATCTCTGCCATCTGGAAAGCAGTTGTAATTCTGAGTGATCTCCAAGGGAAAGGCCAATGAGGCTGCATATGCAAATAACCTCTATGTGCTGACTGGCTACGGTGGGGAGAGGAACAGCAAACTGTTTAGAATGTTGGAGGTGAGACTCAAGCAATGCAGCCAGTGGATAGGGACAGATTCTGAGTGACACACCAGGGCGCCAACCAATTCCGGAGCGTATGGAATGTTCTAGAGAAGTGCCACCACCATTCGGCTTTTATATATAAAGGAGATAGAAGTCCAAAACAAAGGTCCAAAATAATAGATAGGTGAAAATTCTGGATAAAGTATTTGTTTTGTGAGTCTTCTTCTGAACAGGACTGATGTATAACTTCAAACTGCAAGAATCATTTTTAACATTTGTAGACTGAGGCTGTATACAGTTAACAAGTCTATAAGAATAAAATAATAATCATTACTATCACATATTTAATACAGTATCTAAAACATATACAAACAGGCAAGCACTCACTAACAATCCTAAAAAAAAACAATTCTTGTAAAAGTCTGCAGAGCATATAAAAGTACTAAGGTCAAATTCTCATGTTCACCATATTTCAAAGACAAATAAGAGTGTAGCCTCAGTGTATTACTTCTACTAAAAGGTCTTATAGTAGCCATATTTCTACCTTTTTTGAGCATTTTCAAGGAGAATGCACGAAGTTGCACAACCAGTTTCTTCTACAGGGTTATCCCCAACAGGTGGCCACCAGAGCTTTCAGTCATGCCTATTCTGTGCAACGGGCTAGCTTAATTTAAAGAAACAGCACTGAAGAAGGAGTCTATTTTTTTTTTTTGCACAATTGACTATACACCATTGGCTTATTCTATTAGTAATATTATTTTCAAACACTGGCATATTTTGGGTGATGCTTCTGGCTGTTCAGATAAACCTTACATAAAAAGTAAAGGTAAAGGTTCCCTTGCTCGAAAGCCAGTCGGGTCCGACTCTAGGGTTGCGGTGCTCATCTCCGTTTCAAAGCCGAAGATACAGCGCTCTCCGAAGACATTTCCGTGGTCATGTGGCCAGCATGACTAAACACCAAGGCGCACGGAACGCTGTTACCTTCCCACCGAAGTGGTACCTGTTTATCTACTTGCAATTTCTTGCTTTCGAACTGCTAGGTTGGCAGAAGCTGGAACTAGAGGCAGGAGCCCACTCCATCATGCGGCACACTCGGGTCTCGAACTGCTGAACTACCGACCTTCCACAGCCTGCAGTTCAGCATCTTAACCACTTGAGCCACCGCAGCTTACATAGGCTTTCATAAAACAGATAGCATACGGAACACCCTTATTGTTTCCAGATTTGTTTCCACATAGTGCCCCTAAGCCCGCCATTACAGGGCACCACAAATGTTTTAGATGCTCCGTTTGTGCCCAATCATGGGAAACTAAGACTCTGGCTGTCAATTTCAAAAGTGAAATCAAATTCTTTTCGAACTGTTCTACCAATTGGGTTGTGTATCTTTTACAATGTTCTTGTGAATTAAATTACGTAGGTATGTCAACTTGATCCCTTCGAACACGGATCACAGGACACAAATCCCGCATAAAACACAAATATATGGATGTGCGCCCTTGGTCCAGCATTTTCTGGACAAGGGCCATAACTCTGAAGATTTTAGATTCTTAGTATTAGAAATTGTTACCACTAACAGGTTTAATCAAACTGATGTTCATAAGCAGTTGCTACAATGTGAAGCCTTTTGGATTTATAGGCTTAAAACGTATCATCCTTATGGGCGTAATCTTTCGATGGAGCTTTTGCATTTTTTGTAGACATATGGTTTATTGCCCTTACAGGTTACCTACTGACATTCTGGTTTAATATTTTGAGTAAGTCTTTACAGAATATATACAGATAGACACACTGTGAGTGTATGCCTTTAAGATGTTACTAGCATGGATACTATAAGATTTCTTAGTAAACATAATACATTGAGGCTACATTCTTACTTGTCTCTGAAATATAGTGAACATAATGGCTTAGTACTTTGATATGCTCTGCAGACTTTCATAAGAATAATTTTTTCTGAAGATTGTTGGTGAGTGCTTGCCTTTTAGATGTTGCATTCAATATGTGATAGTAATGTGTGCCTCAAGATGTTATTAGTATGACTACTGTAATTGTTTACTACAGCATAGATGCTAACAGGAAGGATAGCTTATATAAACACTCTTCAAAAGATGTGTGGGTCATTGAGGGAGGTATCAGCACCCTCTAAAAATGGCAGGTGCATAGAATAGCCTCTCATTTAAGGTGAAAATGCTTATTAGAGGGGTACTTTGGGGGGAAATGACAGGAGAACTTAAGTGGGCCTGCCGGACACATCCACTAAAACTGGCATAGCAGCTTTCCTTTCTGGTTTCCCTTTGATTATGTATGTGTCTACCCAGAAGCTTTCCCTCCCAGTGCCATTAGAAAGCAACCCACCCTACCAGATTTCCTAGACAGTTCCACTTTACAAAATAATTTAAACTATCAATAATTTACAAAATCAATTAAATTACCAATTCTGTGGATACTAGGGTTGCCAGCACCCCTGTCATGGCAGGGGGATTTGGGGGTGGGACATTGTGCACGATGCTCTGATTTTTGGGTAAAACTCTATGGGTTTTTTGCCTACAAAATCATACAGTTTGCCCAAAAACTAAAGTGTTGCCATGCAACATCCCTGGAAGTGATGTCATCACAATGGAGACACTGTGCAACAATGTCCTTGTTTGGGGGTGGGTTTTCCCCCACTGGCCAGCTGGCTGGTGGTGGATCAAAGCCCCCCAATGTGTAGGAACCTCTGCTGGGACCTGGTAACCCTAGTGGATATTTACATCCAGAGACTGGAATTATGAACTGGTAGCCCGCTGTGTGAAACTTTATACCATTCTTTCAGTACTTTGCAACAATTTGGAATGAATGTAGAAGCTGACTGAAGAACTCAGATATTCTGAACTTGATGTTTTACAATATTATGATATTCTGGAAGAAGATATCTGAAACGAAGATAATAATCTGAAGCGTGACCATAGGACACTCACTATTTCTCATCCTAATCTACCTCACAGCATTGTTGTGAGTATAAAGTGGAGGAGAGAAGAATGATATAAGCTGCTTTGAATCCCCATAGGTGGGGCATAAATGAAGTAAATAAATAATAAAGTTGAAAACTGAGTGCTGATTCAAAAAGGCTGGTTGTTGGGTGGAAAGGTGAGAAGGAAGCAGGGAAGGGGAGAGTTTATAGAGACTGCTAGGAGAAAAGAAAGAGGAAATAGTCTGGGGAAAGTAGGGTTGCCAAATCTTTTTTACCTGGAGGTGGGGGGCTCCTGCCCGGCGTCCTGAGCGCTGCCCGGATGTGACGTCATGACGCTGGGCACGCTCACTGGAACAAAGCTATACAGTACAAATATTAGTAACCCTGCCCTGTTTCAACTTCCGTGTTTTCCCGAAAATAAGACTCTGTCTTATATTTATTTTTTCTCAAGAAGACACACTAGGGCTTATACCACAAATGCATAGAAATCCTGCTAGGGCTTATTTTTGGGGTAGGTCTTATTTTCGGGGAAACAGGGTAGGAAGGATACCATAAGGAACCATTTTTAGTAGGAAAAAAGGTTCTGCTTACCCATCTGTTTGCCTCAATCCTGTGATTGGCCTAGTCTTTAAATATAATGTGCTTCCTCTAGTGTAATTTGTCTTGGCATTGGGCCAGGACCTGAAGTCTTCCAAACTAATGGTACTTTATATATTATATCAGCGGTCAAACCAGCTTGTTAGACAGATCTAATTTTAGGACTTCAGCAGGTAGATTCAGAAGGACAACTAAAGACAGGGCTCTAGTCGGGGGGGAGCTCTCAGGTACGGAGCTCCGGAAGAGAACCTCTAGGGGGCGGGGCGGTCACGTGGTGAAGCCCCGCCCCCTTCTTTACCCCGCCCTCTGCTTCGATCCTCATTCCGTTTGGGAATGAGGATGAAGCAGGAGGGTAAGTAGCCGGGCCTTCTGACACACTTCCGGTGATGTCAGGGGGTGTGGCCTTCTGTCACTTCCGGTGATGTCAGGGGGCGTGGCATATGCAAATAAGTTATGCTAATGAGTTATGCTAATGAGCTCCGGCAGCTCTTTTTCTACAACAAGACCCCTGACTAAAGATATGTAAACATAATGGATTATGGTTGTGGTGGCTGTGTTTATAGTATTATGACATGTCTTTTTTCTCTTGCCATCAAGTCACAGCCTATTTATGGTGACTCCGTGAGGTTTCCAAGGCAAGCGATGTTCAGAGGTGGTTTGCCATTGCCTGCCTCTGAGTCACAACCTTGATATTCCTTGTATATCCCTTCCAAATACTGACCAAGGCCAACCCTGCTTAGCTTCCGAGATCTGACGAGATCAGGCTATCCAGGTCAGGGCGTTAAGGCCATGGCTCACTATTTCCAGTCTTAACTCATATGCTTTTCACAACTGGAGAACTGTGATTTCACCATGCGTGCATAGTGTATCATGGTGTGCTGTGACAGGATATCCTATCCCCTGCCCCTGGCAAAACTGGTGGTTTTGCACATAGCATCTTGCCTGTTCTTGGGCAGCAGTCATTAACAATGTCTTGAAGAACAATTACAAATTGTCAACACTTGGTAAATACCGGATTCCACCACATGGGGGGATCTGACATTGATCACTGAATTCTGAATCCTACCAATCCAGTAGAGATTGTCCTGATATAGAAGTGTTTGAGAAAAGCCTTGGTGTTTTTTCTGGATCAAAAGTATCTATCCTGATGGACTTTTTTAAAAAAATTAACTCAAGAAGAGTCACAACAATGAGCTAAGCAGCATGAATGTCAAGACACCGATCAGAATATTTATATTATACCTTTTAATTTTAGTGGGATTTTTAAAAAGTCTGTTTCTCGGTCAGCAACAGTGCTAAAAGCAAGTTTCTGTGTTACTGGTTGTTGTTCTTTTTTTGTAAGACTGCACATTAATCAGATTTTCTGCCATAGCATTTCTATTGTCATCTAAAGTTAAATTATTTTATTCTAAACATATAACGTGTCACAGTATTTATCATTCGTACTGTCTCGTTTTTCTGGATTAGCTCTGTAATGGATAGACTATAGACTGAATACAGTTTTAGAAAGAAAGAGGTATGAATTAAATCTATCACCATTATTTCAGTTTTGATCCCACCTTTCGCACTTCCTGTTTCACTAGAGATGCGTAGCCAGGGTTCTCCAACTGATCGTCCTGGAAAAAATAGCCCACTCCCACTATTCACATTGCCCTTGTCCACTTCTTCGTGTCTCCATACCTTTCCTGCCTGGTTTCCTTCTCTATCAACAGTATAGATATCTCATCAACAGACTCCCCTCTAGTTTCTATTTACTTTTCCATTCTTTTCTCAGCTCCCTTCTTTCTTCAGTCTTCTTCATGTCTCTGTCCTTTCTGTATATCTTTTTATCAGCCCCTTTCTTCTTAGTTTATTGTGAATTCTGTCTCCTGTCAGTCCTCTAGCTGAGCAAACCTACACTTACCACCACACATTTTCATTTTCAGTAGTAGGTACTTCATTTCCCCCCCAACAGAAATAAAAATAAATTCAAAGGATAAAAATATAAATTATACTTTTTTCTGAAGGAAAAAAAAAAGACTTTCAGATCCTGCTACTGTCACAAAAATCTGCAAAAATAAATGTTTTTTAAAGAGCCAGGACTGCCTGCTCCAGGTTGGGAAAGATCTGGAGATTTGGATAGTGGAGGTAGGCAGGTTTGGGGAGGGGAGGGCCTTGAGGTATAATGCCATAGAGTCCGCTTTCCAAAGCAGCCATTTTCTCCAGGTGATCAGTTGTAAATCCTAAGAGTTCTCCAGTCACCGCCTGAACGTTGGCAACCCAAGCCAGGACTGGAACACACAATTACCCTGATCATGGAAATGCAGTCAAAAATATGTTTTCTGTGGTCTGTGATCCCGATTCCCTACCATAATGTATACAAACATTTCTTACATGGATAAGAACATAAGAGAAGCCAAAGTTGGATCAGACCAATGGCCCATCCAGTCCAACACTCTGTCACACAGTGGCTAAAAATACCAGGTGCCATCAGGAGGTCCAACAGTGGGGCCAGGACACTAGAAGCCCTCCCACTGTTCCCCCCCCCCCCAGGCACCAAGAAGACAGAGCATCACTTGCCCCAGACCAGGAGTTCCTACCTATACCTTGTGGCTAATAGCCACTGATGGACCGCAGCTCCATATGATTACTGACTTCACATGAAATTCCGTGCACCTTTCATAACAACTAGAAATGTGCAGTAGGTCTAGAAAAGTGAGAACATGATGATAATGATCCGTGTGATAAGTAATCAGAAACATGATGGCTAGGATTCAAAGAACTACTTTACATATTCCCAAGGTCTTGGACACACCCAATGGAATTTTTCACTTTTTCTTCCTTGGCCAGCAGATCGACATTCCATATCATAAACTGCTTATAAACACTGCCTTAGTTTCAATAGAGACTTACCATATAGCATGGGGAAATAGGTTTTGGTAAGTAATTCACACTCCGGCTTGAAATGTGTAACTTGTTTAAGGATGGGAGCCGGATCTTATAGGGGCAAACAAAAAAATTGGTGGAGAAAGTCAGGACTGCAAGAACAAATAATGTGTTCCTAATGGCACTATGAAAAATGTATTTGTTTTCCTTTGGGATTGGTTATACTGCAAGTAAAACTACTTGTGAACAATTCCATTAACCTTGCTTTGAGAATTTACCCACAAGCATTTAAGAAGTGTACGCTAGTTGGGTTTTAGATGCTGGTAGTTGCATCCCATGTTTCAAGAGTCATACTTTTGACTATGTTTAGGGTGGGTTTATGAATAAGACTCATAAATGCTCTATTATTTCAATTTACAGTCAAGTGGCCCAACTGTCTCAAATGTAGCATATTTCCTGACAAGTTGTCAGTTGGGTATTGTGATGGGGAAAATTTATACTGAAGCTTTCATGACTAAAAACTTGCATCCTAGCATCCATCAGGGCTGAGAAACATGCTGCTCTCACTATGCGCAATAAGAGTTCTATACCCAGCAGCTGTACTTTCTTGAAAGATTTATAGTGCAATCCTAACCAGAATTACACCTTTCTAAGTACACTGACTTCAATAGATTTAGAAGGAGGGAACTTTGCTCAGGAATGGACTGATACAACTTATTATTATTATTATTGTTGTTGTTGTTGTTGTTGTTGTTGTTTATTCACTTTGTATCCCACCCTCCCTGGAAACAGGCTCAGGGCGGCTTACATTGGTTGGTACATAATCATTAAAATCCATATTAAAAACATTTAAACAATTCAGTTACAAATGCACGGAGGCTCTCTATCCTCGATCTTGTAGTGGTGAGTTGTAGTAATAAGTTCACATTATGGTGGCAATTGATGTAGCAACTCTCTAAACACTGAAGCTGCCAATGTGGAACATGCAAGGAATTTTTACTGAGCTTCCATGTGAAAAGTATAAAATATACAATAATCCCCAAAGACTAACAAAGGAATTAAAGCACATGGTATTTATAAACCCCTGATGTGATGTTTGTGTTCTCATGATAGGCCAAGACTTTGACTTGTTAGATGCTCTAGATTCAGGTACGTATAACTGGAGAAGCTATTCAGCCAAACCATGGGATACAGATGTAAATATTGATTTATTCTGTAAATTCCTTTAGTGAATACTGATGATTTATGGTTTTAAGCAAATAAAAACTTGAACAAATTTATAGCACAATCCTCAACAGCCAGATTCATGTGGGTGGCCGTGTTGGCCTGAAGCGGCAGAACAAAGTTCAAGTCTAGTGGCTCTTTAGGATCAATAAAGTTTTATTCAAGGTATAAGCTTTAGGGTTACCATCCCCCAGGCCCCAGTGGGGGTTCCTCCACTTTGATCTGCCACTGGCCAGCTGGCTGGTGGGGGAAGCCCCACCCCCAAACCTCCAGGTGATGTCGTCATGCTGGGACGTTGCACAGTGCCATTCAGGTATTTGGGCAAACTCTATGGTTTTGAAGCCAAAACCCCATAGTTTTGCCCAAAAACCAGATTGTCAAGCACGATGTCCTGCCCACCCCTGGAACATCCCCCCTAAGTCCCCCCCCCCGCCACGATGGTGAGGGGACCTGGCAACTCTAAAAAGCTTTTGTATGCATACTCCTTCAGGTGTATGACATGTGTGCGCATATGGAAGCTTATACCTTGAATAAAACTTCATTGGTCTTAAAGATGCCACTGGACTCACTTTTTGTTCGGGTCAATAGCCATTAATTTCACAAAGGTCACTACGAAATCCTGAATACAATTTTTTTCTTTCTTTTGTAAAAAAGCCCTTTTAATTATATTTAGTCAAACAACAAAGCAAATGAAGTTAAATATATATTATTCAAAATAATATTTACCATATCTGATGATAATTTCTGCACGTTTTATAGATAGTTTCAGGCGGGTTCCTATGCTACTCTGTTGTAATAGAACGAAATTCAAGTTCAGTAGAGATCTTAGAGACCAACAAAATTTTCCAGGGTATAAGCTTTTGTGAGTCAAAGCTCACTCTGTCAGATACAAATAAGAATGGATATCCTTCAGCCCTTCTAGTCAGGTCTGAAGGTGGGAGAGGTGTAACCAAAAAGGGCTAGATGGAGTCAGGATGCAAAGGTACAATGCAAAACATAATCAGTTTGATTAAATCAACTGATAATGATTCAGGTTAATTAACTGGAAAGCTACTTTTTCTGTTTTTGACCACAGGAGACTCTAAGACAGGGATCCTAAGATGTTTATGTGTACTCTGTACATGCTTCCCCCTCCCCCCTTTTTAATTTGAGGTTTAAATAAAAGTTTGGCTGCTCTTGAAGACTACAGAGGTACAGAAGGTGCCTTCCCAGAGGTTCTTTAAATTCCATGTTCCAAAACCAGTTTGACAATTGGTTGCAAGAGGTTTTCAAGTGGAACCATATGCCATAACATGTACATGCTGTTCTTCATGGCTTCTTCTTTTGAAAAGCACTCATGTGTAGCAACTTTTTAAAATTCATTAAAATCCACTGTTCTTTCTCCAGATCATGCATGTGCATTCATATGGATATGAAACCCTGAACTCTAAACTTAATTGTCCTTGTTGACTCCAGGGTTATCCAACATTAATGGCTTATGAATTTTAAAAATGCCTGACAAAATGCCTCCTGCTACCAAAATACAAACCCATGGGACTCATTGAGTTCTTGGTACTTTAAAGGGGAGTAAAAACCATATTTTAATTAGTAAGGGTGGGAAATATCTGGTCAATGTGAAAGAAATATCTTCTTTTTATAACTGGGATTGTTGATTGGGATCTGAGTGGAAGATCATGGCTTAAGTCCCCACACTGCCATGGAAGTTCATTGGGTGAGCTTCTGTCAGTCATTCCCTCTGCCTAACGTACCTCACAGAGTTGTTATGAGGATCAAATAGAGGGGAGAAGAACCATGTACCTCACCCTGAGCTTATTTGGAGACAGAGCAGGATAAAAATAGGCTAGGTAACAACGGAAAGATGCACTAATTCTGGTTTTTCTTACGCAGTCACCAAGAAGCCTCCAGGGGGTGAGTACCAGACTTCAGTTGTCCAAGTAAACGTACATGTCATATATCAGTGAATGAAGCCACAATGTGAGGTTCATACATACAAGTTCCAAGCCTATAACTGGGACTTTCCAGTAGCTTTTGGACAGTAGTATCAATTCCAGATTTCTATTTTGGGCTTTCCAAATTGTCCATTTTGTACTGAATTTTGATATTGACTTTGAAGTGCCCATCTTGCTTATCTCCAGCATAAGCTGTACTCATTCTGGCTTATGAGATATAAAATTCTGGAAAAGGTCAAAAAGAATAATTCACTACTGATAGGAGCCATGAAAGACTGAGTGAAAATTTTTTATCAACTCCCAGTGGGAACTGGGGCATGGGAAGCAGTGATGCTGTATGTTTTGCTCCCTTTCGATAGGAGTATATGAAAAATCCCTTTTTGCTTTAAAAAACAAACAAACTACTCTTCACAGGTGAAACGTTTGGGCACCTAGCCATAAAAGAAGCAGCTGCTCTTTAGCTGGGTGGTTGGCAGTGGAATCACATACCTGTGCCAATTTCAGAACCGCCAGATGCCCCAAATTTTACTTTGTATGTGTAGGCAATACATAAATATGTAGACATCTGGTTAGCCTGAAGGTGAGAGAGACACATGGCATGAGTGGAGAGATGTGAACTAATTAAGGGAAACAGAACAAATAACAATTGTGCATGTATCAGTTTTAGAGTACTGATAAGGCACGGAATGATGTATCTCTCAAATTTATTATTAAAACATTTTTATGCTGTCTTTCCAAAAACTCAAGACATCTCACAAATGTAAAAATATCTAAAAATCAAAATAATAAAACAAAGCTATATGGTAGAAAGAACATACAGCATCCAACAGTAAAATGATATATTTAGGCAGCCTTGCCAGAGCAAATCGAAAGGTTTGCAACGTAGACCCTTCCTGAAAGCAACACACCTGGCAGGACTGAAAGGCCCCAGTATGTTAACCTTTGGTCCTTCAGCTTACCTAGCAAATCCTATACTTTTTATATCCCCATCCTTTTTTTAACTTGTGAGAGGGCGTGGTGGTGTGCCTCCCCCAAAATGGCTGCCACTGAAGGTGGAGCCAAATGCAATACCCCCCTCCTCACTTTGCAAAAGAATTGCATGGCAGACTCACTGAACACATGAAGCTGCCTTATCAAGAGTCGGGCTATCCATCTGTCAAGGTTAGTATTATTGGTTGGGCTTCTACTCCTGAACACTCATCTCCCCTTATGCAACAACCCAGCTCCCTAGACTCTAGAACAAAGCTCCCTCTCTGCTTTGCAAAATAATTCCATGGCAACAGTTGCTCAGGTCTGATGGGGGAATCCTGCATTGACTAAGGAAAACCTGGGAGTTTACAAGTCCTCAGAATCTTTGATTGGCTGTAGTTACTATTGCAACCATGGAAAACCATTTCACTTGAATGAGGACAGTTAATAACAAGCCCTGCCGTTATAAAGGCCCTATCCGCATTCTGAAAAGCTCTACAGGAGCCAGGGGAAGTAGTGGCAGGTACCATGGCACTCATTGGTGCCACTCTGGAGAACTCTTGTTTTATAGTAACAGAATATTGTTTCTCTCTGACCTGAATAACTTTGTGTTGACATCCTCCCCAGCCTGCCAAATTATATGGAAAACTTTGGCTAACATAAACATGTTTGCAATTTTCATTATGTGTTTGCCACATCTGAGTCAGAAAAAAAACAAGCCTGAAGATCACTCCCATCGTGATCCTAAGTAGGATGATATGCATTTCTTTCAAAAGAAAGGAAATACCTGTTGAGCTGATAAGAGTAAATATCTGGAAATATATATCCTTTATAGGGAATCGTCCTAAACCTCTATATCCAACTCTGAGACCACCACCAGGAGGCCATGGAAATAGAGGTATGAATTTATTTCCATTGTTATAATCTACAAAGATGGTCTTCATTCTGGTGATTCTGAAAATTTTGTTTGTGCTCATGGATTTGTTTTTATTCATTATTTCAGTAGTCAGCATTTTAGCCTTTCAACAAGTTTGTAGGAATGTATAAACTGTGTTAGGGAAATGCTATTAAGTTTTTTAAAAAATGTTTTCTTAGTGTATCAATTGGCTGTAAACCCTAAAATACATTAAAGCAGCATTTGAAAGATTTATAAGAATTCATTATAATTAGGGTTGCCAAGTCCATCTTCCACCCCCAGCGGGGGACTTTAGGGGCGTTCCTGGAGGGGGCGGGGCATCCCCGACGTGATGACGTCACGTTGGGGACGTCCGCCCTCCCCACCTGCCCATGCGCCAGATCTCCAGAAATGGTAGTTCCCTGCACTTAAAGGAGCCGGCGTTTCCCTTTTAAATGCAGGAGCCGGCATTTCCCCTTTAAGAGCAGCCGCGTTTCCCTTTTAAGAGCACGAAGCTGGCATTTCCCTGCAAGCTTGCAGAGATCAGGCTTGGGAAGAAACACGGGTTCCATACACTTAAAGGGAGAGAGATGGGTGGCTGTGGGTGTTGGGGTGGGGCTTCCCCCACCGGCCATCTGGCCGGCAGCGGGTAGAACCACCCCAAAACAGGGGACCCCTGGCAAACCGGGGGGTTTGGCAACCCTAATTATAATAATGGGAGAGAGGAGGAGGTGGGGATGGGGGGGAGTGATGTTGAGACAATGATGCAACATCACTTCTGGTCATTACCTGGAACTGCTATGTGACACCAGCTATGTGACACCAACCTGACACTCTTGGATGCATCAAAACTTGAGTTTTGGCTGAATCCTACAGCGTCATATTAGTGATACGATAACACTTCCAGGTATTTGCTAGAACTGACATCACACCATGCTTTTATGCTGTTTTCCCCCTACTGCCCTGCAAAATGGTGGCAGGAACAGAAGAGGGAGGCTGGGAAGCAGGTGACCTCATCTGCCTAATGTATCTGTTGGTGAGATGTTTAATATGCAGGTTGATTGACAGATCAAATGCTGCAGTAGAAAAGAGCAGGAGTTCAGTAGCACCTTAAAAACTAACAAAATGTGTGGCAGGGTAGGAGCTTTCGTGTGTCACTGCTCACTTCTTCAAGTGACTCATGAAAGCTCATACCTGAAG
Organism: Gekko japonicus; assembly: GCF_001447785.1. Lineage (NCBI taxonomy): Eukaryota > Metazoa > Chordata > Lepidosauria > Squamata > Gekkonidae > Gekko > Gekko japonicus. The sequence goes on along the minus strand of NW_015176008.1, from coordinate 485,383 downwards.
AAGTGAGCAGTGACTCACGAAAGCTCCTACCCTGTCACATATTTTGTGTCTTTAAGGTGCTACTGGACTCTTGCTCTTTTCTACTGCCACAGACAGATTAACACAGCTATCCATTTATGTCAAATATTGTTAATTAATCAATCAATTGACTTCTTAAATGGTGCGATGTGTCAGCAAGGGCAGGAACGAGTGCTGCTTGCACATTTAGGCTGCAATCACACACGCTAAATAACCCACTTTCAATTCACTTTCCATCTGGATGTTGCCAGTTCACACAGTAAAATCCAGTTGGAAAGTGAATTATTTAGTGTATGTGATCACAGCCTCAGTTGCTCTTTAGCAAATGAGGGCAAGAGTGAGGGATAGCATTCAGACCTCATGACAAGCCGTAAAGTCCATTTGGGAACAAGCACAGTTTTTAATGCTATGTGCACATGCTCCCCTTTTTGCACCCAGACATTCCCAGTTTAGTCAAGCTTCACTGTGCTGTCTGAATGCATGTACTTCAGTGAACTAGAGTCCATTTACACCACACAAGCATTTCACTGTGTGTGGTTATGGAGACCCATGACATATCAGTGTGAAAGTACCTGACTTTCCAGCATAGCCCATACCTAAGCATAAGGAAGAAACCCTCCTGTCACCTTCCACTCCCATGCTAAAGTTGTTGGCTGAGGTACTAATCCCATTTTAAAGGAATGCCCCCATCAGGGCAATAACACAACACACACATATAAGGGAATGGAAAAGGAAGGGAACCGGCTATAATGGGAGTGGTGAAGTTCCTCTGCGAGCTTGAAAAAAAATACTGAGAATCCAGGCACACTGAAGTCAGAAGCCCCTGGCCTGGATAAGTAATGTACTCAAGCTATCACAATCATTAGAATGCCCACATTAAGAGCCACCTATTCCAAGTACACTCTGCAGTATGCGACACACAACCAGGGGAAGCCAAGAAGCAAAACAGGTTAAGTGAGAGGATAAAGCAGGGAGTATAGTTACCTAACTCCACCTGATTTGTAGGCTTGGGAAATGGGCAGGGAATGAAGAAGGTGGGTTTATAAGGTATGCCATTCAATCCAGAGGAGGAAGAGAGTAGAGCAAGGGTCCTCCTACTATTGTCAAATAAGGGGAAAGCAGGGGCTGTCTGTGCTCAGGAAGAGAGTGAATTTGGAGGCTGTCTCAGTTATTTCTACTGGGATATTTGGTTAATATAACAGAGTTTGCCCAGTCATAGAAGCATGGTACTGAGTACAGTAAATAAATCCCCCAAGAAGTATATTGCAAAAAAGGTAAACTTACATATATTCTGGGCTTTTTTCCTGGGGGTACATGCCGGAACGGAGTTCCAGAATCTCTTTGACAAAATTATTTTTAAAATGTTTAAAAGTTCATGAGTTTTCAGTATACGGGTTGAAAACTTCATTTCCCTCTTGAAAGTTCCAGCACTACTACTACTACTTCTTCTTTTAAAGCCCTGCATTTCACATTCAGGTTGCTGTTGAAAGGAGAGAAAAGAAGCCTAATCTAAAGAGTCCTTTATCACAAATGGCCAGCTTGTCTGGCATCATGTGTGTGGGTGTATGAGGGGATTGTTTCTACAGGAGAGACATGCAGAGACATGTGTCTCCATGGAAGGCCACATGAAGAGAGAGAGGACAAAGAGAGAGGAGGAGTCAGAGGTCAAATCCCAGGTTAAGACAAAGGGAGGCATCCCATTCAAGGAGATAATACCTATAAACCCTTAGAGTGATGTAACACCTTCCCCCCCCCCATGCCCAGGCATGCTGAGTCACTCACTCCAACAACCTCACTGGAGTAGGGTTTGGCTGTGAACTTCAAAGCTGTCTAAAACAGGTCAATCTGAATCAGGAATCTTTTACTAAGAGATGTTAATGTGGATTTAGACCTTTCTATAGTAAGAGTGGTGTACGTAAGCTGCGATGGCTCAAGTGGTTAAGATGCTTAACTGCAGACTGTGGAAGGTCAGTAGTTCAGCAGTTCGAGACCCAAGTGCCGCTTGACGGAGTGAGCTCCTGTCTCTGGTCCCAGCTTCTGCCAACCTAGCAGTTCGAAAGCAAGAAATTGCAAGTAGATAAATAGGTACCGCTTTGGTGGGAAGGTAACAGTGTTCTGTGCGCCTTGGCATCTAGTCATGCTGGCCACATGACCACAGAAACATCTTTGGACAGTGCTGGCTCTTTGGCTTGGAAACGGAGATGAGCACTGCATCCTTAGAGTCAGATTCGACTGGCTTTCAAGCAAGGGAAACCTTTACCTTTACCTGTAGTAAGAGTGGTAATATGGCAGGATTAATGGGTCAAAATCTAGGCCTCAGACCAGGCTCTATTTCCTTCTGAAGCTGCTATTATTATCCTTAGTAAGTGTGATGAGATTAGTTGCAGTCCTGTTTTCCTGCCTACACTGTGGCCATGGGGGGGGGGGGGGTTTCCTGGTTTTGGATGGGGGGGGGGGGGGGGGGGGGGGGATTTCCTGGTTGTCTGGTGCCAAGAAAGGGAAGACAGAAGTTTGTCTTGGCCTCAGGATGGAGATGTGGGGAGAAATATGAACCAAAACTGAAGCAGCAGCAATCTAAACTTCTAAAATCTCTGATTCTCTAACAGTGCAATCCTAAACACAGATACATCTGTCTAAAGGCTAAACTACATGATAGGTTTCTGAGTTGTCTCTGGGATCAGAGTCACAGGTCAGCTCCAAGAATGTCACTTTAACCCCCGGAAGCTGCATTTGTTGATGACAAGCAGTATGGGTGGAGAAGAGGGCTCCTCCCCCCCTCCCAGGTGTTTTCTGAGCCTAATGAACCTCTAGTGGGAAGTTATTTGCATAACTTTGGGATTGCCAGTGCTTGGATTACTCCATGTGCTGCTCCAAAGTTATGCAAATAACTTTTCACTGGGGGTTCTTTAGGCTCAGTAAACCAGCTGGGGTGTGTGTGTAAGGAGCCCCCCTCCTCACATCACCTGTTGTCAGCAAAATCCACTTCAGAGCCTTTTAAAGAGACATTCACTGACTAAGGTCTCATCAAAATTTACAGCAAGTAGTCATATTTCCACCTATGGAACATGGCTTCCTCACATCCTTCCTCCTTCTGCATCCCCAAATGCCCCCCATATGTAGCTCCTGGGGGGGGGGACCCCCAAGGATCACATGAGGTAGAATTAGAAGGGATGCCACAGGAGGAGGGAATTAGCAAAAATCACCACCCTCTGCTCACGTGGACCTGTTTGACAGGATGCAAACCATTAAACTGTAAATTCCTTATCGTTTTTGAAATTACTATTGCAGTGTTTTACGCAAAATGTGACTACTTTGTTTTTGCAAGCAGCAGAAATATTAAACCTGTTGATGAATAAAGTATGCTTTCTGTTAGAATAAAATTAATGTTTTAAAAATGAAACCAGGATTTAATACTTAACTGGAGAAATGCTCAGCTCTAGTTAGCAATGAGATTACGGCTCTTTTGAAACACTGAATATTTGGCATTGGACACTGGTGCCATAAACAAATTTTCAGTATGCAGTAAATGAAATGGCGAGATGTAGTATGCTCTGTTGGACATTTTACATGTCATATGACAGCTATACTTGCAGTGCAATCTGAAGCAGAGTTACACCCTCCTAGACCCATTGAAGTCAAAGGGTTTAGAAGACTGTAATTCTGTTTAGGATTGCACTGTTGGTTCCAAGCTATTCATGTTGACTCTTGCAGAAATTTGCTTGTATTTTTTGTTGTTCAAGTCATTTTGTCTATGTTTATGACGTTAATTCACTTTGGTTTCTTTTAGATGATTATTTTGATTTAGAAGATGCCCTTGGTGGTAATGGTAATGGTAAGCATGTTTTAAGGTGTTGGCAGCATTTCCTCCCCCCCCCCCAACCCTACCCTTAAACCAGTGAACTCAGATTTAAACCACTAATGCATATTTGACTTATGATAAGCTAAGTGAAATAAAAATTACTGGTCTAAATCCAAGTAATCTGGATAAAAATTCAGCCAGCCTGTGTTTTAGAAGTAAGGATGAATCTGTACTAAACTATGATGGGGGGGGGGGGGGGGAATCCCAACATGGTGAGATGTTCATTCTTTTGTAGTCCTGAGAATATGGCACCACACATTCAGATTTATGGGCTGGGTGCTATGAACTGTAAGCGACAGTTGCTTACAGCAACAGATCTTCCCTGGATTCCACTTTCACAGCAACCCACTGTGATTAACACCCCCAATTGATACAAAGGGTCAGGAGACACACACATACAAAGTGTCATGTAGCAGAGGAAGCCACAGTTAAGAGGCAGAACTGGGTGACATCATCTCCCCTTTCCCTTCTGTTGATAGTTTTCTCCACTAACAACTTCTACTGTTGGAGGAAGAAGGGAAAATTATACCCACCCACTCCTCCTGACTGCACAGGGAGTCTGTAGGATCCAACCCAATGCTAGGTGCTGATTAGGGAGGGTACTGAACAAAAGCAAGAAAAGGAGAGCTTTTCAACCTATTAGACCTATATCAATATGTCTAATACTTAATGTGGTCCCATCTGTGGATACTTAAATCTGAAGACCAGAGCTGTGGACAAACATGGAAAAAGTCTTAGGTTTGCAGAAAAATCTGAAATCACACACACACCCCAGAAGCCGTTGCAAGGCAACTACAACAGTATTTCCAAGCCTTCCAGCCTCGGGTTTCTCTCTGTAAAAAGGCAGGGGGAAGGGGCTAGACCCTCTTCCAGGGTTATTTTGGCCTTTGAGGGACTACTGATCAGGGCCAGACCCTGCAGCATCCATCAGGCAACTTGATACCACATGACCGGCATGACTAACCTCAGACTGGCTGCTCAAGAAGCACATTTAATTTGAATATTAATATTGATTTAAATCCATAGCAGAATTACTTATTTTATTTTTGTTGATATGAAACGCATATGTATTATACCTTTTCTTTGGTAACTGACTTCTGAGGCAACTGATGGTATGGGAAATGCCAGGAAGTTGGGAGCTTCTTGCCTTTGTGTGAGAAGAAGACATTTCCACTCACGCAGGAGGGACTGTCAGCAATTTTTATGGATGCCTCTGTCTAGCTGCAGTCCCTTCCTGCCCATTCTTTGAGAGTGCCTGACTTTTCAGGGGATGCAGGACGGCAGGAACAATCCAGTATGGAATACGGCTTGTGGTGCTTAAAATGCCACAGAATAAACCCAATGAGATGCCATCACAATGAAAACAGTTTAAAGTTAATGTTCATGAGACCCACTATAAACCAGACTAAAAATATTAACAAAATGGCTTCATTCTAAAAACACATGTGGTACTAGCAGCAATAGAAAAACAGCAGATTGCAACACATAAAACTGTCTCCCCCTCAATGTCTTCCTGAAAAGCACTGCTTTTATTTGCCTCCGGGAGGAGAGGATCCATTTGGGCTTCAGTCTCTGGCTTTAATTAGTCCCTTTCTACCTTTTACTCTTTCTGTTGTCCTCTTAATCTTATCTTTGCCGAACACAATGTATTTACTGTAGTAAAAGCCGGTCAGTCAACAAATAACACAATGTAAACCCTGGCCAAATTGTGACAAATGAGGGTCACGGGGGAATAGCATTCAAATATATACAGGATGCTACTTATATTTTGTCTTTGCAAAAACCTGGGCTTCCAAACTAGGTTTTTGTTTCTAGAAATATCAGAGTTGAATTACCATGCTGAAAGGGAAAAAGGGAATCCATTCAGCAATAAGGCTGCAAGTACTTAATTTTTTGTCAGGGCAAAGGGGGGGGGGGAATCACACTCATCTAGAGTCAGGAACAATCTTTTTAAGGGAAAAAGTAATTTGGGAGGCATACTCAGCCAAGAAAATACACAAGACATGTTTTTAACACCCAAAGATGGTGTTTCTATCTGTTACTATACAGAAATCCTTTACCGCACACAGGTAATACTATTATATTTATCTCTTCAGTGCAACATTAGTATTGCATGTGAATTCTTTCCTTAAAGGGCCTTGTGATTTGCTTCCAAAACTCATCTGTCTGTCTTGCTTATCATGCTGTACTGTCCCAATGGGGTGGGGGTGGGGATAATTCTTTCCTCAGCCATGTACCAGGGCAATCTTAAACGGAGTTTAGACCTTTCTAAAGCCATTGTCTTCAATGGACTTAGAAGGGGGTAATTGTGCTCAGAATTGCCCTGGTTATTCAGTCTACAAATAAAAAGTCATTTGCTGGGGTTCTCCCTAGTGTGATATGGCATCCAACTGTCCCAGCCTCTAATATCTTGTGTCCAGTAGAGTTGGTGAGGTGCCATGTGGGCTAGAGGTCATGCTTTATTTTCAAAGAAGGGAATGATCCCTGTCATACTGTAATATGAGAATTGCCTGTCTTGCTTTGAACGACATTATCTGCATGTATCTATAACCACAAGGCAGAATTTTAGTTAGAAAGCAGGTCCATATTTCTGTGGATCTCATATGAAATTTTCATGAATTCTGTTGTAAATACTTTTTTTTGTTGCTGTTTAAGTTTCCTACCTTTGCTCCCATACTACAAAAACTTGTTTGTTGCATGGGATCTTTTAAATTGCTGGAATAAAATATAATGGTTGAGAAGACTCAAAAGTTCAGTAAACAGGCACCACAATCTACACCAGACCTAATCCAAATGTTCCAGGTTTGTGATGCTCCGGTTGGCCTGTAGCCTGGGGATGTAGGATCAAACACTGCTTTAACCTCTCTGTGATCCAGTTTCAAAAGTCATTCCTGGGTCATGCCAGAGTTTAAAATATTTCCTGAAGAGAGCTTGGTGCTGCACATTTACTGCAAAGGATGGCCTTCATAGCATTTTTACCTAGCACACAAGCAACAACATAACACCAACAAATTTGTTATGTTTTTATTGACTCAGTGCATCGAAACTCAGAAAGTAATTAGATTGTGGTCCTTTCTTGGCTTTATAATATCACACAGGTACTTAAACTTGAAGAATAAGGCATTTATTTAAAAATTACTTACTGCCACAGTCCAGGGCTCTCTGGACTCTGAGGGAGAAGGGTGGGGGGGAGTAGGGCCTGGCCCTAAGGAGGGCAGCAGCCCTGTGTCAGGGCTGGAAGGAGAGCCAGGTGAGGTGGCAACAGCAAGGGAAGAACAGTCAGAAAAAAGACCCATCCAGTACTACCTTCTTGTGGAGTAAGGACTCCTCTGGTATAAATGTCTACTTGAGAGGAAGGAGTTGCTCAGGCATAGGAGCAGGCAGGGAAACAGGACTCCTCTCAGATAAAACCCTACTTCTTGAAAGGAAGAGCTTGCTTGAAAGTAGAAGCAGGGATACAGGAACTAAGGGTGACCAGGTGAAGAGGGATAAAAGGTCCCAGCTGAAGGCAGTAAGGAGGCAGCTGGCTGAAGGCTGTGGGCTTGCAGTATTGGGGCCTTTGTGGACAAGACAGAGGTACCAGGCCTCTGGATGAAAGCCTCAGAAGTCAGCAGTCCTGGTCCCAAGAGCAGCCAGGAGGAATTTTGCATGCCAGACCTAGGCAGATGAGGCTTAATTCTGTAGGAAGGGTGCAGTGGCCAGGGCAGGAGTTTAAGGACCTGGAAGAAGAACCCAGGTGGAGAATGCAGCCCTAGCAGTGAGATGTAAATAGGTGGAGGTGAGGAGTCCTGAGCTGGCTGGACCACAAGGTTACAGTTGATCTCAGGAACTGGCAATATGAAGGAACCAAGACGTTAAAGTACAAGTGTTGCCTCCTTTCTGGATAAAAGTTTATACTTCCCCAAGGAGATGTATAAAGGAGATGTATGAAGCCTTAGGGGTTTCATACTTTCATTTTAAAAAAAAACCTATATGTTAAGATTCTGCATATACATTTTGGAAAATACAGCTGCTTCTTTCCGGCGCACTTAAAAATCTCTGAACTGTTGCTAGCAAAGGAATTAAAATATTTATGTATCACAAAATGCAGTTGTCCTCTGTTTATTTACCTGCTGTACTATAGATGATCACCCGAAACCTCAGCCATATCCACGTCCTCCACCACGACCAGGAAGCCACGGTGATTCTGGTAAGAACAGTTTCTGACTTTTAAAAAATGCGTAGGGTATTTGATTATGTCATTCTTACAAGTTCAGAGGCAAACTGCTTTCAGACTGAAAGGCGTTTAAAATGGTGATGCGCAGCCCCAGTCTAAGGCATGTGAGTGTGTCTCTGGAGCCACCAGTCAGCATCAGGATATACCCCTCACAAAATTGCACAGAGTGGTGCTATCACAGAGCTGTGCATCTGACGAAGAGAGCTGTGTTTCTCGAAAGTTTATGCTGCAATAAAGTTTGTTAGTCTTAAAGGTGCTACTGGACTTTTTTACTGTTTTACAGCAACAAACATGGCTAACTCCTCTGGTGCTATCACACAGGTGTCCACAGCAGCACTGCCCCTATGATGTCACAGTGTGCCACTGATGTCTCCATGAATGGCAGCCAGCTAGGCAATATAGCATGCCCCCCCTAGCACTGCCCACATGTGGAATATGGCACAGGGGTTGGGAACAGAAGACATTCCACCCTCTTGCCCCTGAGGAGGCCATTGCTGCACATGAGAGGACTTTTGCAATGAAAAGCAGTCAAAATCCCTGGAGGGATCCAGACTGCTCCCACACTTAGCACACATATCCTGAACATCAGGAAGTGGGGGCAGAGAATGCACACATGCTTCTGGCCCACCCAGTGAAGGCCTCCTCTTCCTCCTCTTTCTCCTGAATAACACACACCTATTGCACACAAATAGCATCCTGCTGGGAAAGGAAATCCATGCTGGGCACAGACAGGCAAGCAGCCAGCATGGAGTGGACAAACAGCCAGAGATAAGAGGCCGCCCTGGAGATGGCATTCAAACTGCAGCCTGCAACAGGGGTGCTGCTCCCGGCCTGTGCCAGAGGCACACTGGCATACATTGCCATCCCATGCCATGATTGTGTCCCAGTCCCACACAAGAGAGGAAAGAAATCCCCTAGAGCAAGAAACATGTTGGTCCCCACAGAGTGAGATAGCACATTGGAAACAGGTGGTAGGGTTAGGGTTGCCAAGTCTATCTTCCACCCCCAGCGGGGGACTTTGGGGGCATTCCTGGAGGTAGTTCCTGGAGGGGGCGGGGTGATGATGTCATGTTGGGGACGTCCGCTGCCCCCCCCGCCCGCGTGCTGGATCTCCAGAAACGCCAGTTACTTGTACTTAAAGGAGCCGGCATTTCCCTTTTAAGTGCAGGAGCCGGTGTTTCCCCTTTAAGAGCAAAGAGCCGCGTTTCCCTTTTAAGGGCACGAAGCTGGCATTTCCCTGCAGGCCGGATCTCAAGCGGAGATCGGGCTTGGGAGGAAACACGGGTTCCATGCACCTAAAGGCAGTCACCCCTCTCTCTCAAGAGAGAAGGGAGAGGGGTGGCTGTGTGTGTTGGGGGCGGTGCTTCCCCCGCTGGCCATCTGGCCGGTGGTGGGTAGAACCCCCCTCCCCAAAAAAATGGGGGACCCCTGGCAAACTGTGAGGTTTGGCAACCCTAGGTAGCAATGTTCCCTCTAAGCTGTGGGGTCTTGTGAGCAAAAATTCTACTTTGTGAGCTCCTGGCATTAAAGCTGTGAGCAAGCGATTTGGCTACTGCATAAATTAGTTTGCTCTGGAGCCCTCCTTCCTGAGTGAAGACAAAACTGTGTGAGCCGGAAGCTAAAAAACTGTGAGCTAGCTCACACTAACTCAGCTTAGAGGGAACAGTGCTAGGTAGGTTTGCCAACAGCTCACATTTTGGGAGGGCAAAACCAGTTCCCTGAAGGATACAGCATAGAAAAAGGGAGGGTGCCTTGGAACCCCTAAAATAAAGAGCAGCTTGGAGGAGGCTTCTGTCAGCTTTCTAATACAAACCTTGGAATGCCTGACCCACCTGGCAGGAGAAGGATAAAAGAATCCTAGTAAGTTTTGGATTAGCTAGAAACGATCAGGGCAATGAAAGTAATCATGAGCACATGAAAATGCCATATGCTGGATCAGACCACTGGTCCATCAAGGCCAGTGTTATCTGCTCTGACTGGCAGTGGCCATCCAGGGTCTCAGAGGTTTTTTCATATCCCTTACAGACCTGATCCTTTTAACTGGCGGTGCCAGGGATAGAACCAAGGACCTTCTGCGTGACAAGCAGATGCTGTACCACTGAGCCACAGCCTCTACCCTACTCTCTATTTTTTATTTGCTTATTCTAATTCTGCATTTCTCTTTTCCCGTTCCCCTCATTTGTCCATATCTGTGTGTGCTTATGAATAAACTCTTAAAAATTGGACATTAGCCTTGAAGACTTCCTAAGAGCCAGTTTGGTGTAGTGGTTAAGTGCACAGACTCTGATCTGAGAGAAACGGGTTTGATTCCCCACACCTCCACTTGCACCTGCTGATGTGACCTTGGACAAGTTGTAGTTCTGTCACAGCTGTTCTTGAAAAAGAGCAGTTTCTGTCAGAGCTCTCTCAGCCCCACCTACCTCACAGGGTGTCTGTTGTGGGGAGGGGAAGGGAAAGGAGTTTGTAGGCCGCTCTGAGACTCCCTTGGGTAGTGAAGGGCGGGGTATAAATCCAATCTCTTCTTCTTCTTAGCACGAATGGTCTGAGAGGAGGAAGAACCCCCCCCCAAGTGCTAGGCAATCCTGGGTGGGATGGAGTCCTCATCCATCCTTCTATCAGCTCTTCCCTTCTGGCTCTGCCTTTTGGGGGGATGCCTCTCTTTGAGTCCTTCCTTTAATGCCATTGCTTACTTAGAATGCTGTTTTGCAGCCCTGAGCAACTGTTAACACTGCCATAAAGTAAAAGTGCAGTTAATTCCTGTGCTCTGCATTTAGATAGGAATCTTTTAAATACTGGATTTTGTTCTTGACAGCATTTACTCTCTGTTGAGAGGGATCAGATACCAAGGATTTTTTGTTGTTTAAATGCTTTGAATATTAACATTCCAAAGGATTTCAGCTGAATACTTCGTAGCCAAAGATAGATCGTTTTGTCTTCTGTAGATAAGCAGGGATAATTTTGTGCAATATACTAGGACTAGCCTTAAGACCATTACTATTCAGGCAGTTTCTGAAGACTGTCAAAATAGTTGAAGGGACATATCTTGAAAAGATAAGCTAATATCCTGATTGTATCTTCCTAGGTAGTTTTACTGACTTGGATCTTAATGATGGGAAACCTCTACCTCCCAGGGCCCCAGGTAATGTATATCAGTCCGAATTCTTTCTTTCAGTTTACAGTCCTTTTTACAGGATAGCAATGTGGTTAGGGAATGGTGGGAAGGGGTCGCTGCTCTTTGCAGCTCTGTAAACATACAGAGAACTGTTATATCTAATTTAAAAAATTAAGAACACAGTTGAAACTTATTAGGGAATAAATTTGATGGTAACCACGGTTTGTCATGAACACCTCTGTTTTTGAAGATATGTTCAGACTATTTTACACATTGGGGTTTTGAATGGCAAAATGTTTGCATTTATGTTGTCTGAAGAAAGACACGAGTATGCCAGGAATGTGACAGCAGCTGAGAATTCCTGTATTTTTCTGACAAGTGGTAGATGACTGAACCACATAACAAAGTTATTCACAGAAATAACTTGTGAGTTATTCATGGCAGAAAACTGTTAACCTGCAAGTGGCTCTGAGTGGGCTGTGGTATGAAAACAAACTTCCCCTGTGAATCATAGTGCTGAACTGATAGCATTATATGTACCAAGCGGCTGAAACCAGACAGGAGTCTCACAGCAGCGTTTTGTAACTTGGGAAGCTTCTGAAACCTCTTCAAAGGCAGCCCCTCATACAGGGTGTTATGGCAGTTCAGTGTGGAGGATGCAGAATGTGGATCGGCATGGCTCAATGAGCAGAGTCTAAATGGGGGGGTGGGCAGCTTGTGAGCTATATTTAATTGGAAGAAGGTGCAGCTAGCAACAGCAGCAAGCTCTTTATCCATCAGCAAGAGCACCCCAAAACTCTTAACTTGATCTACTGAAGAAAACTTAACCCCATGGAAGGCTGTCAAGTCAACACCAGCCAAACATACAGCCTTCTAGTCTTGTCTGGATTAAGATTTGGTTTGCTCTCCCTCAGCCACTTGAACGTGGCTTCAAAACAGTGGCTCATAGCTGCTTCTACAGGCTTAGAGAGTGAACTGCAAAACTGGGATCATCCATCCGAATCGCCAGATGATCTCAGCCAACATAAAAATTAAAAAGCATTGGGGATAAAATGGACTTTTGGGGCACCCCACACATCCAGTTCTAACTAGCTCACTCTGCCTCTCAGATGTAAACTCTTTGCTTCCTCACAACTAGAAAAGAACAGAACCAAAGAGTTCTGTCCCTTTTATTTCAAATGCTGATTACAGCTGACCCCCTAAAATACCATAGTTGACCATAGCACATGCTGCTGACAGATACAACAATTTCAGTGGTGATGATTGCTCTTATCCAGAGATCATCAGCTGGGCTGTTTCGGTCCCAAAGCTAAGCCCGATGCCAGACTGGAACAGATCAAGGGTGGATATTTTATCCAGGAAATGCCAGCAGTTATGCGACCCCCGAACGGTCAGTGTCCAACTTCTTAGAGGGACAAGTGGCGTTCAGCCACTCGAGATTGAGCAATAATAAGTCTGTGATGCCGTGATGCCGTCCACAACCGTGGACTCCTCTAAACCAGAAAAGTTGGGAATTAAAATTCTCATGCAGTTCAGTAGCCGTATATGTATCGAGCCCTACGGATGAAGCCTTGTGTTGCCAGCCAGCCATCTCTGCCACTAGCTTCCTTCTCTGCAAGATTAACCACTTGGGGATACTGGGAAGAAGCAGCGGGACCAATTCTCTGGCCATGTTACCCTAGCAGCTTCCTGCAGCGGTATAATAAGGAGGGGACCAGCACTTTGCAGGGGCTCAGCATGCTCCTGGTCATCAGTGGCATGGAAAGCAATGGGCATCATCACTTCCGGGAGCTCAGCTGCTGCTAGTCGGGTCCCAGCTGCATTTCCGGGGCATCACTGCAGGGCTTGCTTGTCATCAGCTCAGATGGGGAAACCTTGAGTTTGGCATTTCGAAATGTGTTCCGATAACCTTGGTTGTTCTTCACTGAGTAAAATTCACCTTTTAAACTTTTCTTTTTCCTAACATTCCATCCTCTACTCCAGATGGGAATGAACATATTTCAACGAATGGAGGAAATACCGGTAAGGTTGGGTATGGTTTCATGCTGACAGTCACTAGAATAATGAAGAGAGGAAATTCTTCAATTTATATAATTTCTAATACTGCTGTGTGTAATGTGCTTGCACAGACTGAGGGGTTTCCCCCCCTTCACTCAGAGATGCATCTCAGCCAGATTTCATCTAGCTCCTGGCTGATGTGTCCCTTCCCATGAATATCACGTTATCAAAGGATGACTATCACTCTCAAGCCAGTTAAAGCTAAAACATTTAAATTTAATTTATTTATACCATGCCCCAACGTTCCCTTTAAGCTGTGGAGGCCTGTGAGCAATAATTCTACTTTGTGAGCTACTGGAATTAAAAGTTGTGAGCCAGCGATTTGGCTACTGCATAAATTAGTCTGCTCTGGAGCCGTCTTTCCTGAGCCAAGACAAAAATGTGTGAGCCAGAGGCTAAAAAACCATGAGCTAGCTCACACTAACTCAGCTTAGAGGGAACACTGGTGGGGACCCAAAGTGGCTTACATGCTTTCCTCTCCTCCAAGTTATTCTTACAACAATCCTGTGAGGTAGGTTAGGCTGAGTGTGTGTGACTGGCCCAAAGTCATCCAGTGAGCTTCCATGGCATGAGTGGGGATTTGAACCTGTGTCTCTGAAATCCTAGCCTGGCACTCTAACCCCTACTCCACACTGGCATCTCACAACATGTTAATATTTTTTCACTTGTGGACAAGCAATTAAGGGATCATGTGAAAAATTTGGCAAGTGCATTCCAGTTTTTCACACCATTGTCAGGTCTACCATTTCTTTATGGTATAGTGGGATTATGATGAAGCAAACACAGAAGTGTCAACCAGTTCCAAGTGGAGTTAAAAAACTGAATGCACATGCACGAAGCCCCTGGTCTTATACTCATGATCTGCCATTTTTGCTGCATTTTGGAAGGACTTGCTGTGTAGACAGCAAGGGTACCACGCCTCCTACCTCTCTCTGCATGTAAGCTGAGAAGAGCAGTAGGACACTACGGTAAGATTTCTCATTGGCTGAGATAATTCCTTCACGGCTGTGACCCTTGCCTTGTTCGTCAGTATTGCATCCTCCTGGTGCTTGGCTTGTGTTTTCTGTACACAGGTCTTTTGGTCTGCTGCCCATGGATGGAATTATAGAATCTTAGGGTTTGAAGGGATCGCCAGGGTCATCTAGTCTAACCCAATGCTCCCTCTAAGCTGTGGAGAATTTTGAGCAAAAATACTACTTTGTGAGCTACCGGCATTAAAGTTGGGAGCAAGCAATTTGGCTCCTGCATAAAATAGTTTGCTCTGGAGCCATCCTTCCTGAGCTAAGACAAAAAATGTGTGAGCTGGAGGCTAAAATACTGTTGAGCTAGCTCACACTGACTCAGCTTAGAGGGAACACTGGTCCAACCCCCTATATAATGCAGGAAATTCACAAATACTTCCCCCCACATCTGCAGTGTTTCATGCCCAGAAGATGACAAAAAAAACTCCAGGATTCCTGGCCAAACTGGCCTGGAGAAGAATTGCCTCCTGACACCAATGTGGCAATAAGTGACCTGGTCTCAATACTGGAGAAGTCATAATTTCCCCCCTCTTCCTGTCACATGACTTCAACACAGTATATTCCTAGTCTGGAACAAATGAAGACCATTGCATTATGCCTACATCTCACCACTTAATAATGGTCTTTAGGCTCCTCATAATTATTGCTCTTCAGGCTCAAATACTGAACATTCTAGTTGAAATCAGTGGGCTTTAATTTTGCATCATGCTCAAGGAGCCTGATGGTACTGATTTCTGACTTTCATTAGATTGACTTCTAATTGGTACTTATACAACTGTGATTTGTTTTATCATTATAATAAATAGCTGTCATAAGAAGACAAAGAAATGTATAACATAAAAAAGAAACAGAATAAGGACTGAACATTGCAAATGTGTTTCTGGTTCCAATAATGAAAAGAGGAAATCCTATTTCCACCAGTTTTTCTGATCTCATCCTTCTCTGATTCTAATATAGTTTGACAGCTTCAATATTTCAGCAACTTTCCATACTTTTTACAAGCAGTACTTGATAGCAGGCAAATTTCTGTAATTCAGTGCAGTGCATATCTTGGTTTTACAAAGTCCATGTCACAATTTCCACTTTATGTTTTATATTATTTAGAGGACACATAATATAGCAATATCTTTACCAAAACAAATGGTGAAGTCACAGGCAAGACAGCAACAGAGAAACAAAAACTGTGACCGAACAGAAAAACAACAATAAATTATGAACAGCTGCTAAATGTATATTGTTGCACAATGATTATTTGAAGCAAGGGTGTATTAAGGCAAAGAGTTCTCTTAAAGCCATAGAGTCAAAGAAAACAATCCTCTTAAAAGATGTCAAAATGTCTGTAAAGGTACATAAATCCACAGTAAATCTGAAGCCCTCCCGTCAGGAGCTCAGAGAAACAAGACAATCCTCTTATTGAAAGGCAGTAAATCATCAGACAACAGGAACCTGTTTCGAAGTGAGATCTTTCTCATATCCAGTTGCGTATGCAGGCAGGGACCTCACTCAGAAAGTCTCCATAATCTCTAAAGGCTGCAAGGTGGTGAACGCCCAAGCAGTTTGTTTGCCCAAAAAAGCTGCACTATCTTTAAACACCATAATTATCCAAGAAACTTTACATCCTAGCATAGAACTCCATGTAGTGTGTTTCATCTCTAGCATCTAGCATGATCTAATTTCAGTTTATGATGGAATCAGGTACCACTGATCCAAAACTTCTTTAAAAATAACCAAATACCCCCAAATTGTGCTGAAAGAGGGAAGAAGTAAAAGGTATGGGAAAGGTTCCTGAAAATCTGAACTGTAATGGCTATATCATATTCTTTTAATGTTATTTACCTACATTTACTATGTACACTTTCAGAAGTATTGATAATGGGGTTGGATCCAATGACCTCCTTTCATATCTTTCTATGATGCAGAAAGACCTCGTCAGCAGAAAGGAGTTCTTGGATCCAGCCCATTATTCCTAAGTCTTATTGTAAGATACTTGACTGATAAGTTGAAACTAAAGGTGAAAGTGAGCATCTTTGTCTTGTATTTCTTTATATATCACATAATCAAAATTTATCAGAAAGATAATTTTGTTGATATTTTAATGTTCGCTAAGGATTACTACATTTTACATCACTTATTTTTATAATGTGATTTAATTAATGAAATTGTAAATGGACAAATGGAAATCTTGAAAAAAAGTTTAAAATGTTTCCTGATAGACCATCCAGAGCTATAGTATTATTTTCTTAGTTTGTAAATGTGTACTATTAGAAAAATTGGGAAAATAGACAAAATACCATATCATTGCCCTTTCTATCCACTAAAACAGAGGAGCCTTCTGTTACATCTAAAGAAAATGTGTTGTTTCCCTCTATAGCTGATGCTACTAAGACAGCTCAGATAACATCCCCTGTTGTGTCTATAGTTGTGTTGTGTGCGGTTGGGGGACTAGTTGCCTATAATGCTTACAAGAAGAAGAGATACTGTTTTAAACCAACAGGTAAGATCAACTAAAGCAATTAATAATTATTTCCTGTAACGTACTAAAACTAATCTTACATATTATGGATGAAGCTGCCCACAATGAAATTTCAAAACTGGGTTGTTATAAGAGACAACGCTGTCCTGACGGACTCAGTCAACTCAGCCTAGTAATTTATTCTACCTGGCAGCTAACCTTAAGAAAAGTCCTGGAGGACCAGACCAGAGGTCCATCTAGTCCAGCATGATGACCAACTGCCAGGTCCCTGGCTACAGCCATTGTGTGCCAGGGCCCTATTTGGTTGAAGCCTTGAACCCCCTTAGCCTTGGGATGGGGGGTTGAGCACTACTCCACCTGAGCTCTCTTAATTCTATTTCCTTCTGAGCTGTAAGGGAGCTATTTATTGACTGATTTGATTTGTATCCCACTTGTACCTCTTCCTCAGCCTCCCCCCTAAAGCCTGGAGCATGGTGAATGGCCTCCTTCTGCCCAAAAGCACTATGGGAGTGTGGCCAAACCCATGATGAATCAATAGAACCTTCTGAAGCAATCTGTCCCCTGCTGTTCCCCTTCCCTGCTTCCAGGGCGGAGCTTCTTGACAGCTGACTATCAGACAGTTGGCTGCCAAACGGCCAGGTTTAACTGGCTGACTGTTACATGGGCAGCCGCCATTGATCAGCTAGATGGCACATGGACCTTTACAGGATGCCTACCTAGTTCCGCTGGGCCTCATGGATTCCAGACATGACAACATGGGGTGCCAAGAAGTGGTGGGGTGAGGGTCTGATGTTGTCCCAGATGACAACATCAAAACCCACAAGCAGGACATGAAGGCCAAAGCTTCTCCTGTTGTTGCCCCTCATTAGTTGGTATCAAGAGGTACACTGCCCTTGAATACAGAGTTTGCATTTTGACAGCATGGATAACAGTGATTGATAGACCTATTTTCTATGAATTTGTGTATCCCCCTTTTAAAGTCTGGTAAGCTAGTGACCATCACATCTCATGACTGAATTCCTTCTACAAGTTAATTACTCTTTCAGTGAACTACTGCTTCTTTCTGTTGTCCTGAACCTACTGTCGTTCAGATTCTTTAGGTTTCCATCTTCTAATGTAATTCTCCCAGAACACAGTTGGTCTAATTCTCATTCCTACAGTATTCTTAGCTGAAGAATGGATAGAGGAGGAATTCTTCTATAAAAGTCTGGAAAAAAACAAACAAAAAGGAAATACTGATATCTTCCATTTTATAGCAAGGCAACACCATTATTTTCTACTCTGCGTTGTCACACACTATAGTCCAGAGGATTTCATTCAGTAGCACCCATACACCCTCTAAGATACAATGCATTGTTTAGTAAAAAAATTAAAGTTTCTTTTTAAAATGTAGGCAATGTTAATAGGCAGCATTTGCAGAAAATTATGTTCACTCTAGGCAGTGGCTTGGATCCACTGGAGTTTTTCTGAGGGTGCAACAATTTCTTCTAGCAGAATATGACTTTCTAGCTTCCCACTCACAGCAGACTGAAATGTTCCCCCAGTCCTGTTCCTGGGGGTCCTCTGTCCTCCAGAAACAGCATTTTGGACTGCTGTGGGTGGAGGGATGTGAAAAATCACACTCTGTAGATGGAAATCCTTATGCCTGAGGAAAAACTCTGGTGGATCCAAACCAGCATGTTTGAGTGCAGCCTTGTATGTTAGAATAAAGAAAATGCAGTAGTATGAGGTTTTCTTGCAGAGATAATAAAACTATAATCACAGTGTCCTTCAATCTTCTTTACATTGAGCAAAACCAGTGGAGTGTTTACTGTTTGCATTTTGCACTAATTTAGTTACCAACATCATGCTTTACTTTATACTGAGTATTGGGTCCAAAGATGTCCTTGTACAAGAGGAAGGAATTTATAATTGTGTAAAGGCAGTGGGTCTGTGGATCTCCACTTGAAGAAGCTTGTTAGGTGAGGTGGGGCAAGAAAGATCCATTCTGTAAGTGAAGCTTCACTGGCAGTTCTTTGGATCCTTCCCAATATGCTTTTGTAGCAAAGTCCTTCTGCAAACTGAGTAACTGTGGGTGCATTCAGACGGGGGATTTACAATGGTATAGGTGCCGGTTCCAACTGGTGTACTTACCTGCGTTCAGACGGCGAACATCTGCCTCCCGTCCCTAACCTCCCGTCCCTAACCCGTCCCTTTAAACCATTGCACTCTGCCACTAGGTCCCCAAGTGGTGGTATACTGAGTGCAATGGTTGCTTTCGATGTACTCCTCCATCTGATCGCTCTCCACCGGTGTCTAGCCATTTCCGTCGGAAGCCTGAGGCTTCCGTTTCCCCCCCGCCATTTTTTAAAAAAACTGAGTGATATGCGCTTGGGCGAAGCTTCGCCCTGAGCGTTTGTTAAAAAAAAAAAGTCCTTACTTTAACTATCCGGAGGAGTCCGGGACTTCAGGGAGGCCAGTTTGGTCTTTAAACTTTAAAGGTAAGTCCTTACCTTTAAAGTTTAAATGTAATGTGGGGTGTTTTGAGCATGCGCAAAGATCGCCATTCTGTGAATGGCTGCCTATGCACATGCTCAAACTCTGTTTTTTTTTAAAAAAAAAAACGCCGACGCCCGCAGCGTGTGAGCGGGCATACACCGATGGGAGCCGCAAAATGGAGGTAAGTGTGATCGGGTTTCAGCCGGCATAAACTGCACCGGTTCCAACCGGTACAGTTTATGCCGGCTGAAACGCCGCGTCTGAACGTACCCTGTAATATGTAGAAGAGGTTCTTCTGCAAACTGAGTAACTGTAGTAGGGACGAATATATATGTTGTTTATTTTTAATGTATACATATGAGAAAGGGATGCTGACAATAGAAACTGACAAAGGGACAAAAGAAACTGACACAAGAAAGGGATGCTGACAAAATCTAGCTAGCCAGAGCAAATGTATAATTTACATTCATAATCATGTTTACTGATGTTTCCCACAGTACTCTCATAAACACACTTCTTGAGCAGAAGAATAAAGTTTGAATCCAGTGGCACATTTAAGACCAACAAAGTTTTATTCAAAGTGTAAGCTTTTCTGTATGCATACTTCTTCAGGTACGTATCTGAAGAAGTGTGCATGCACACAAAAGCTTATACCCAGAATAAAACTTTGTTGCTCTTAAAGGTGCCACTGGACTCAAACTTTGTTCTGCTGCTTCAGACCAACATGGCTACTCACCTGAATCATACCTGAGCAGAGTTAAACCCATCTAAGTCTGCTGAGTTCAATGGGTATATAACTCTGTTTAGGGCTGCACTGAGAGCGTGGCTGGTAGATACGCATCCCTAAACACTTGTGAACATTCTTGGGCTGCTGCATCTCATCCAGACTCCTAGTTATATATTCCAAGTATACAAGGGTTTGTAATTTACAGAAATCACCAGCATAGCCTCAACAAATGATTGTTTTATAATGCGTACAGTGCAGAAATTCATGGTTCCTTATGAGCCACTAGGCTTTGATCTGAATCTGGGATTCTTCAATGTGCAAAGGCTTAGCCATGCATTCCAATATAGGGGTACGGAGGTAGCTGCTCTAGATAGACACTGCAGCACACTGGGAGAGAGGCTGGCGGCTCAGTGCAGATGTCTCATTTTAAATCATGCGTTTCTAGCTTCTAATTTGACGTACCATCTTTCATTTTAGGTGACACAGCTGCATAAACCATCAGGCAAGAAAGAGACCCAGATTCTAGTGGTGTGTTGTGCAATATGAAACGTTTCTTGGGTGCAATTTGAAAAACAATTAGCCTTTCAAAACCTTACCAGACCCGTTAATCATGCAAAGAGTTGAAGGAGTTCTCTATTAACATAGCATAGAATATTTCAAATTCAAGATCTGTTTAATCTTTCTTATGTTTTCTGTATATGTACGGGTAAACTGAATTTGCTTACTTTGTATCTATTGTTGTTTTTGTGCAACCTGTAGGACACGACTGCTCATCAAAAGAATCTTGCAAGCAATGTTCCCTCTAAGCTGTAGAGTCTTGTGAGCAAAAATTCTACTTTGTGAGCTACTAGCATTAAATTTGTGAGCAAGAGATTTGACTACTGCATAAATCAGTTTGCTCTGGAGCTGTCCTTCCTGAGCTAAGACAAAAAAGCATGAGCCGGAGGCTAAAAAACTGTGAGCTAGCTCACACTAACTCAGCTTAGAGGGAACACTGCTTGCAAGCACTACACTTAAGTCCATGCAAACATTACTATTTAATTGAATCAACTGTATTTTATCATGCATTCTGAGAAACATATGTAGCCCTATAAGCCCATATCCATTACACTAAAATTTAAGTTCCATGGAAACTAATTTCCAGGAAATGATTCCAAGTAATCTTGGGAAATGCACAGTTAAGTACAAGCTCTTGTATAAAGATCCCTTTCTGGATTCAGCCTTGTATGAACAAATTATGTTGTGCCATATTTTTTTTAAAAAAAAATCCAATTGAGACACTCCGTGAACAGGCCTATCTTGCTAGCTCTGAGATGCTGATCATATATATTTTTTTCCATGTGATTGTATAACTATTTCCTTGGTGATGAGGGGAAAAATATCCTGCTACCGCATGGAAATTGGATTAGGGCCTTTGGATTAGGGCCACTGTTTTTTAAAAGTAAGATGGGAATACAGTAGCTTGGATCCAACCAGCTTTTCCATTGGTGAAAATAGGTGGAGGAATCCCCTTTGATCACTCGTAAAAGCTAAGCTGGGGCATTCTATGTCCCCATGTTATACTGCTTTCATTCTTTACTTGACCGTAGTGATTTGTATGACTGTCTCAAGATTTATTGTTCATGTCTTCTGAAATATTAAAAATTTATATATAAAAAAAAGCTGTGAGGGCTGTAGAGAGGAAGAACACTCAGTGAGCTTAAGCAAAAAAGCTGGCCGAATCCAACCCACTGAGATTTATACAGATTTTCCACTAACATATGAAGCGCAGACATTTCCCACCTTTAATGTGTCTCTTTTAATGAAAGTTTAGCTCTTTAAAGGACTTGCATAAGTAATAAATCGTCATTGTCACTGTTAGTCCATGTGTTGTATATATTACCTGTAAAATTTATGAGGAAGATAAAACTCTTGAATAAAGTATTTGAATAAATTAATATATTGTATATTAAAAGAACACTGAAAAGACACTGATGGACTTTTTCCTCCCCTTTGGCCATCATTCACAAAGTGGATGATTTCTCACAACATTTCCCCCCATTTCAGCCACCCAAATTGTGTCCTCCCTCCCCCCATGCCCCCTGCACTCATGCATGAATCCTATATTACCTGGTTTTTCCTGAAACTTTGCTTGTTTTTAAATTGGGGGGGGGGAGGAGGAACCCCATCTTTTCAGGTATGGCGTTGTTCGGCCGCTGTTTTTCATGGGTCTGAAAGGGCAGGTAGACCTTATGCTTGAATGAAAGGAACACCTCCCTCATGTGCATTTTCATAGTGAACTTGCCTTCCCACCCCCACCAGTGATTTCTTGTTCTCACCGTTGACAACAACACAATACAAGGCTGTACAGGGCAAAGCCTTAGCACTGCTCTTCAACTGCAACAATACAAAACATAAATCTCACTTTTCTGGTGCAGGTTGAGACACATGGGCAACCATGTACAGCAGTGCATAGGTATGTGTGCCTTCTAGCATCGAACTCTTCTGAGATCCCCCTCCCATTAAAAAAATATTTGTAGTATTGTGCTATTCTACAGGGGCGAAGAATCATGACAGTATGACTATAGCCCCAGATAACAGATGTGATCTGCATCTTGTATGAAAGGAAGCCATAGCTAATAATGGGGGGGGGGGGGGACTGCATTAGCCTATGCTGTTTGGAATCTCAGCTGTAAGCATGACTGAACCAACTGGCAACCTGGTTGCCCTGGAAAATCCCCTCCATGTGGAATCACCCAATGTCTTCTCTTAGTTTATCTTACCTGTGATTTAGATAAGATGACAAAGATGTTTATATGCTTTTTATGATATTGGAGCTATGTATAATTGCAGTTCTTTGCCTTTCGGATAAAAATAGTGTTGTAAATTTGCTGCCTGATTAGTATGAATGTCACTGTATTTTAAAGACACCTGGTGGAAATCAAAGCCTAAAATTCTAATGTTTTTTTACTGTTGTATATAGCCCTGTTCACATGTTACAGTGAATGTACATACATCTGTTTGTAAGAAAGGGCTACTGCATGTTTACCTCACAAATGAAACTGGGGGCTAGTACCTGGATACATGTGTGGTTTGTATCACACATTCAGCTGTACATGTTTGCCTGTAACATGAGAATTATTCAACACTAGGAATAAGGCCCATTGTGGAAATAAATACAATGAGTTCTAGAAAGGGGCTTTGAGCGGGTGCCCTGGCCTTGGGCACTCAGCGTCATTTTGCTGTGGTGACATCAGCAGGGTATAATGACACAGAGCTTACCGTTTTCTCCAGGGGAACTGATCTCTGCCATTTGAAGATCAGTTGTAATTCTGAGTGATCTCCAGCCCTTTCCTGGAGATTGGCAACAATGGTTCCCCAGGAGGAAATGGCTGGTTTGGAGGATAGAGTCTATGGCATTGTAACTGTCTGAGGTCCCACCTCTCCTCAAACCCCACACTGTCCAGGCTCCACCCCTCAAATCTCCAGGAATTTCCCAACCTGGAATTGGCAATCCTATCTCCTTCCCAGCCAACCATCCCCTCTCTAAACTCTAGTTTCTGTAGACTCCACCACAAAATTTCCTAACCCGGAGGTGGCAACCCTAGTCAGCAGTGGTCCCAATGAGTTTTCTCCCAAAGGCCAAAATAGGCATTGAAAGGGTGTCCTCCCCCCACCTTTTATTGAGAGAACCAAGCTTGGTTGCCTAGCAAAAGGCACTGAGAGGAAAGTAAGGTTGACAGCTCTGAGTAGGGAAATACCTGGAGATTTTTTGGGGGGTGGATTCTGTGGAGGGCTGCATTTGGGGAGTGGAAGGACTCAGCAGGGTATAATGCCATAGGGTCTACCCTCCAAAGCAGCCATTTTCTCCATGGGAACTGATCTCTGTCATCTGGAGAGCAACTGTAACAGTGGGATATCTCCAAGTCCCACCTGAAGTTTGGCAACCCTAGGAGAAAGTCAGCCACACAGCAGGAGGTTGGAGAGAATGGTTTGATAGCCGCTGGCCCACTTCAGTAACCAGCCAGCCATGGCAGAGCCAAGCAGGAGTGACAGCCATTTTCTCAGTTTATTCTGACAGGAAAGTGGCCAAGCTGGCAGTGGGCAGGGGAGAGCACCCAGCCAATGGCATGCAAGTACTCAAGTGGCAGTTGATGGGGCAATGACTGATGGAGCGCACAGCACAGCCAGTGGGAGAGCTGGAAATGGCCAATACATAAGGGAATTATATATATAGGATGCAAAGAATAATCAAGTATACACTGTACTTGGACTTTCTCAGTAGGAGTTAATTACCAGATCATGATCTACATTTCACTGTTGAGCTCAAGGACCTACCAGAGCTTTGAGAAGGTAACCCCCACCCTGAACTGAGAGTCTGGAAATGTGTGTACATAAGAACATAAGAGAAGCCAATGTTGGATCAGGCCAATGGCCCATTCAGTCAAACACTTTGCGTCACACAGTGGCCAAAAATACCAGGTGCCACCAGGAGGTCCACCAGTGGGGCCAGGACACCAGAAGCCCTCCCACCTCTCCCCCCCCAGCAAAAAGTGTGAGAGAGACTAAAGAAAGGACAGTTTGGAACACACAGGTTGCAGTCACACATACTTTCACTCTACTTTCAGTGCACTTTCCAACTGGATTTTACTGTGTGAACTGGGAAAATCCAGTTGGAAAGTGCACTGAAAGATTGAAAGTGGATTATTCAGTGTGTGACTGCAGCACATAGAGATAAACAGATGGTAGAAGATGGAGTTGCCTGAAAGTGAATAACCTTGTAGGGCAGGGTCTCTCTCAGGGAATCTGATGCAGGGTAGCAGATCTGTTGCTTTGTCAGGGTGCCTGTGCTTCATTTGTATCTTTGTAAGTAAAGCAACTATTTATTTATTTATTTATTTAGACTTTTACCCCACTCTCCCGGCCTGGCTCGCTCAGGGCAGCTTACAACAGATAAAATTCAACGATACATAGAAACACAACAGCAATTAATATAAATACAATATTAAAATACAATGTTAAAGCCATATATAATAATAAATAATAAAGTGCTAGACATTATAACTTCAGCTCCATTCAGCTTCAGATGTCATGAGAAGGTGCTTCAGATGTCATGGGGGGGGGATTGGCTGGGGCAGAAATTAAAGGGTCCAGCAGATCAGGGCACTTCCACCACAAGGTGTCAATTGTCATCACTGATAGCAATGGTGGTTGTGGTGGTAGTAGTAGTGGTGGTGGCTCCAAAGGCCTGGCGGAAGAGCTCTGTTTTACAGGTCCGTTTTACAGGCCCTGCAGAACTGTAACAGGTCCCTCAGGGCCCTGATCTCCTCTGGGAGCTCATTCCACCAGAGTGCAGCCTCCACCAAAAAAGCCCTGGCCCTAGTCGTTACCAGCCAGGCCTCCTTAATGCTCAGGAGGGCCACTTGATCTTTGCTGTATTTCAAAAACAACTCCATTGCTCTCACATCCATAGGAAACACAGCCCACGTATCACTGCCCTGAGACCACTTGCCATTTGGAGGTGGGATGTACAAACATAAAACAATGCAGTTATAACCATTAAAATACCACACCTGATATTTGCTGTAAGAGCAGCGTTTCTTAAAAGAATCATATGTCTCCCTCAGAGAGCAATCTACAAATCTTGGGAGGCACTTAGAACTTTGGAGGGGGGCCTTGGAGATCCCACCAGCCTCTTTTTGCAGTCACAATAGCGTCTGACAGCCACAAAGGGGTGGGGTTTACACAGCTCAGCCTGCCCAGAGGATGAAGTCCTAGATTGCTCCTTCAGGCCCTTTCAGCAAATTGGCATCAGCCTAACATTAAGAATTTGGCTGATGGCCACCAGGCAACAAGGGTTTCATCAAATGTATGCCTGAGGTCTTGTATGATATACATGTATAATAAAAATAGCTTTATAAATAAAGTTGTCTTGGCTGGCATGCTGTGCTTATGACCTAATTTTTTATGTGTTGAAGGGCATCTGATAATATTGCATACTCAGTGAATGGTAGTGGTTTAAATGTGAAGAGGCAGGGTGTAAAGTGAACCAGGGCCAATGGTCCATTCTACAAGTTCACCAAGCTGGTAGCATAGTCATGGTGGCTGATTATCTGATACATCCTTGTAAGTTGCTGTCTAACTACAGCCAACTTATTTTTCCTTGGCTGTCCTGTCTTTGCATCTCCTTTCCACTACCAGTCAACCCTCTCCCGAGAATCTCCTAGCTTTCACATCAGCATTTGGACTGTGGAAATATTTTGGACATAAACAGAGAAAAATAGGGGAAAATTGAAACCATGAAAGCTCAATAGAACTCTTGGGAGGGGTGAACTGATGCAACAGAAGCGTATGCCAAAAAATTGTATTCTGGATATCAAGGGGCTGGGAGATTTCAACTAAAGCAAGCCATTTGCGACTGAAAATTCAGCAGAATGAAGAGCTTCCACAGTTCCTTCCACAGTTTTAAAATGCAGCAGGACTCAGGCTCTACCAGACTGGGATTCAGTTCTGGAAGCTACACGAACAGAGTGCCGTCTGGTCGTGAGAAAGGCGTTATAAATTGCCACTGCATGGGTTCAAACCTCCCCTCAGCCATCTGCGATTGCCCATTGCGGATGCCTCCTTTAACACCTTGCGGTAGGAACGAAGTGAAATAAGCGCGACCTGTTCATCGCAGCGTACTTCCTCCCCCTGGAAGTGTGCTACCAGGACTCGATTTCTTCGAGACTGCCTCCCTCCCTGCAGCCACACACGAGCCTGCCAGCCCGCAGCGCCTGGAATGTAAAGGCGTCTCTAGCGCCGTTGCCGTCCTCGCTGGGAGAGCTGGCGAAGGAGGGGCCGCGTCCGGGCCAATGAGCTGGCAGCCTCGCCCCCTCTCAGGACGCGCGCCTCCAAGGTTGAGTTTAGCCCTCTCGGCTGGCGGCGGCGGCGGCGGCGGCGGCTG
Organism: Gekko japonicus; assembly: GCF_001447785.1. NCBI lineage: Eukaryota > Metazoa > Chordata > Lepidosauria > Squamata > Gekkonidae > Gekko > Gekko japonicus. Next base: position 458,495 of record NW_015176008.1, on the reverse strand, counting down.
CTCTATAGAAGCGAATCTGTGATTGAGCTGCATGTGGAGCCTGAAGGGTGGACGGAGGACCTATGGAGGGCGCAGCTCGGCGTGGCCTCCGACCGCGGCTGCCGTCATAAAGTGCTTGCATGGTTTGTAAGGGTGGGGCGGTGGGGGAAGCAAGCGGGAAAATAGCGTCCTGTTGCCCTCGCGGTGGAAGCTGCATTGCAGGGTTGACAAGGGACAGGAACACTCTAAGCATGAAAAGAAGAAGGGGGTGCATGAACATGAGCAAAAGAAGGGTGATACAACCCCTACAGAAGGAAAAAAATGTGGAGACTACTATTCCTGTTCATTCTTAATATCCCCCTGTCTCTGAATCGCTTGATCGATGCTAACTTTGACTCTAACGTGTCAATGTCGCTAGTAGCTCCTTTTCCCACTGGCAGCCTCCCCGCCTTTTCTGTTGCAAATATGTTAGCAAACAGTGCCGTATCCGACAGGCGTAAAAGCAGCGTGCGCGATGAAACGGTTAATGGTTTGCTAGGGAATCGGAAGAAGGGAACATGAAACTACTTGTTGGACTCAATTTGCTGGTGAAAGGGGATGGCAGGGAGGAGTGTGTGTGTGTGTGTGTTACACGCATGCTTTGTTTTGCAAAGGATTTACATGGAATTGTTAGGATCCCCTCCCCCAGTTATTCTAAAGTAAAAGGTGGTGGGGCATGAAGAATAAATAATCAGGTATCTTTTTTGTTTCTTCCTACAGCATCACCCCCTCAAGGAAGTTTTAAGTGACTCGTAGATGAGCTGCCCAGCCTTCAATCAGGAGACCTGGAGAATGTGTGCATGTCCAGTATAATTCACCTAATCGCCTTCTGTACGAAAGAAGGAGGCAAATCCCATCTACTGATTTGTTGACTCAGTCGGGCCTGTTAGAAGCAAGTCAGGAGCACGGAGGAATTTCTCCCTCCCCCTCTTCAGGGCTAACCCCTCTCTTTGTCTACAGGATAAAAGATGCCTGGTAAGTGGATTTTCCACCCTCCTCCTGTTCTCTTTAAAAAAATTTCCTGTAGAATGTAGAATTTTTTCTGTAGAAAAATTTTTTTTTATATGCAAGGTATAATTTTCATTATACTGAGGACAGTTGAGCAAGTGGGATGTATGCCTATTACTTGGTACAAACATAGCCTGAGCATGAATTCGTTCTTTTTTTAGTGGTTGTGGTTTACTTTTGCCCGTTACAAGGATTTTTTTTTGTTAAAACTCAGAGATGTCAGAACCATTTTATAGCTGTGCTTTTATGAATTATGACAACATTCCATTATTTCATTTTCCATTCAGGTGCTGATGGAGTTTGTATACCTGCTTCCCAAATCTGTCCAAGACTATTCTTGCAGAAGCAAACGTTATCATAACTAAAAACCTGTGCTCCTTTTTTTATCCCTCATTTCAGGACAGGTACCCCAAGAGAACGACCTGTGGGTTCACAGAAGTTCTGTACCATGTAATTAACTGAATAAAAGAAATTACTCTTCTCCAGTAAAATTTCACTTTTTCACAGGTCCACCAAAAGTGTTTTTTAAAAGCACCCAGGCTTGTCTTACATCTCAAGCAGACATTAATACATTTTCTGTATATTTTCTGCATTCTGTTGGGTGTTTGGCACCATATATACGCCCTGACCTGGATAGACCAAGCTAGCCTGATCTCATCGGATCACGGAAGCTAGGCAGGGTTGGCCCTGGTTAATAGTACTTGGATGAGCCACCACCAAGGAAGTCAGGGTCACAATTAGGGTTGCCAGCCTCCAGGTGGGACCTGGGGATCCCCTGGCATTACAGCTCATCTCCAGACCACAGATATCTATCCCCCTGGAGAAAATCGCTGCCTTGGAGGGTGGACTCTATAGCATTGCACCCCACTGAGGTCTCTGTCCTCCCTAAGTTCCACCCTCAAATCTCCAGGAGTTTCCCAACCTGAATATGGCAACCCTGTGCCCCCATCCCCTGCCAATGGCCAGGGCGGACATGGCAACCCTAGTGGCAATGCCGAGACAGGCGATGGCAAGCCACCTCTGAACATTTCTTGCCTTGGAAACCCTCTGGGGTTGCCAGAAGTCGGCTGTGACTTGATGGCACACGCGTCCTCCATCTGTAGATAATTCTTTTCTTTACAGCTCAGGCCCAAGACTTGCTTGGACAGGGTGATTGGCTTGGCATTGGGTGTGATGTGTCCACTGCTGTCTCAGGCCCAGGTTCTTGGAACATATTACCAAAATGGTGTAGCATTATTACTATTGTACTGAATTGTAGACAGAGACAATTGGTTCATTTTCTTAAGAATTAACTCACGCTGCGGTGGCTCAAGTGGTTAAGACGCTGAACTGTAGGCTGTGGAAGATCGGTAGTTCAGCAGTTCGAGACCCGAGTGTGCTGCATGACGGAGTGAGCTCCCGTCTCTAGTTCCAGCTCCTGCCAACCTAGCAGTTCAAAAGCAAGAAATTGCAAGTAGATAAATAGGTACCACTTCGGTGGGAAGGTAACAGCGTTCCGTGTGCCTTGGTGTTTAGTCATGCTGGCCACATGACCACGGAAATGTCTTCAGACAGCGCTGGCTCTTCGGCTTTGAAACGGAGATGAGCACCGCAACCCTAGAGTCGGACTCGACTGGCTTTCGAGCAAGGGAACCTTTACCTTTACTTTACTCTGTTTCTCGATGTCTACATTCATACACGTCTGCTGTTTGAGGAGCCTACCATGTCAGGGAGAGAGAGAGCCATCCCCATGCATGCAGATCCTGGGGCCAGCTTCCTCTGCGGGGCAGTTTAAACCATCCCTCAGAAGAAGCTCTCCTAGCAGGGATTTAAACTTTAGAGGCTTGCTGGGTTGAGTTGCTGAGTCGTGCTGCAGTACTGGTGCGAGATGAGTCAACCCAGCAGGGATTTAAACTTTAAATTCCTTCTCCATTATACCCTATGGGGATGGCGCTGCCCATAGGGTGTAATGGAGCTGAATATTTTCAGGTTTCCCGAGTATTAACCCGAATACCAGCACAATATTGATACTGGTATTAGGGAACATTCTGGAATACTGAATATTTTCAAGGTCAGAAGTACCCAAATCCGAAGTCAACTGAATTTTTTGCTCTTGTGCACCCCTAGTAAGAAGATGCCCAGTTAACCCTCTTTGCATTGCATTTAGATGATTGTTCTGGATGTTTGTTTGCAGTGACTGACCAGGCCTTTGTGACCCTTGGTACCAATGATGCTTACTGCCATGGAGCTCTGGTTCTTGGGCAGTCCTTGAGGAACCACAGGACATCCAGAATGCTGGCAATACTAATCACACCCCAAGTCTCCAGAGTAATGAGGTAAAACCAGATTCCCAGATGCAATTAACATGATAGCAATGAAGTAGAAATGGGAATTATGCAATTACATGATTGCAAAATAACAGCTTACAGCATATTGAATTGATATTGTAATTCCCAGCTAGTCAGGGTAATTAAATAGCGTGTGGCTGAATGGATTATTTTCTTTCTTGTTGCAAGCTTGGTTTAACTCTCTTGTAAAGGTATCCTTCCACTTGTGACCCTGTACTTGTAACTGCTTCTTGTGCTGGAACTGAGCAGAGGCCAATGTACCTTCATAGCTGCATGAACTGCAGAACACCACTGGAAAGTGTTTGAATCTCAGCAGTGATTTCCAGATTCTCATGGAGTGGCTCAGAGGTTAAGATGCTGAGCTGCAGACATGAAGGTCTGTAGTTCGGCAGTTTGAGACCATAGTGCCGCATGTAGAGTGAGCTCCAGTCTCTGGCCCCACTTCCTGCCAACCTAGCAGTTTGAACGCAAGAAATTGCAAGTAGATAAATAGGTACTGCTTTGGTGGGAAGGTAACATCGTTCCGTGCGCCTCAGCGTTTAGTCATGCCGGCCACATGATCACGGAAATGTCTTTGGACAGCGCTGGCTCTTCAGCTTGGAAACTGAAATTAGCACTGCCCCTTAGAGTCGGATTTGACTAGCTTTCGAGCGAGGGAAACCTTTACTTTTAACCTCTCTATACTATAGTAGGTTTTGTATATTCCTGTTTCAGCTTGAACTGGCAGGGACTGACTAAGAGAGAGATCTTGGAATCATAGTAGATAACTCATTGAAAATGTCAAGACAGTGTGCGACTGCAGTAAAAAAGGCCAACACTATGCTTGGGATTATTAGGAAGGGAATTGAAAACAAATCAGCCAGTATCATAACGCCCCTGTATAAATCAATGGTGCAACCTCATTTGGAATACTGTGTGCAATTCTGGTCACCACACCCTAGAAAATATATTATACCATTGGAAAAAGTGCAGAAAAGGGCAACTAGAATGGTGAAAAGGCTGGAAGACTTTCCCTATGAAGAAAGGTTAAAGCGCTTGAGGCTCTTTAGCTTGGGACGACTGAAGGGTGACATGATAGAGGTTTACAGAATTATGCATGGGATAGAGCAGTTGAAGAAAAAAGTGCTTTTCTCCCTTTCTCACAATACAAGAACTCGTGGGCACGCAATGAAATTGCTGAGCAGTTGGGTTAGAATGGATAAAAGGAAGTATTTCTTCACCCAAAGAGTGATTAACACATGGCATTCACTGCCACAGGAGGTGGTGGCAGCTACAAGCATGGACAACTTCAAGAGGGAGTTGGATAAACATATGGAGCAGAGGTCCGTCAGTGGCTATTAGCCACATGGTATGGATAGGAACTCTCCGTCTGGGGCAAGTAATGCTCTGTATTATTGGTATTGGGGGGGGAGCAACAGTGGGAGGGCTTCTAGTGTCCTGGCCCCACTGGTGGACCTCCTGATGGCACCTGGTATTTTTGGACACTGTGTGACAGAGTGTTGGACTGGGCCATTGACCTGATCCCACATTGGCTTCTCTTATGTTCTTATGGCTACTAGACATCCGAAGGGAGTATACATCTGAATAACTAGGGCTTTAACAGTGGCACAGAGTCTACATACTACCATGGGCATCTGGTTGACTGCTGTTGGAAACTGCACTAGACAAACCTTTCTTCTGGTCCAGCAGGGTTGCCTTATGTCCTTCTCACACGTCAGGCATCTACTACAGAACAACCCCTGTGATACTCTCCAGCTCAGCGTGCTGTCACTGTTGAATAGACTATTTGAAGTTAAATGAGTCTAAGAAATTCTCATGATGGATGATCAGTTATGTGGATTATCAATGTATATAGGAAGTTCTCTCTCTGAGGAAATCAAGCTTTTCTCACTGTTTACTTCCCTTGTGCTTTTTCTACACCTTTCAAATGAATGACACATTACTAATTCCAGCTGCTGAAGTTTTAAATATTATAGACTTTGTTAACGATAAGAGAAGACCACTAAAGGCTCCCTATCTTGTGTTTTTCCAGAGCTGTCCTCAGCAACATATTTGATTCTGTGGTTGATGTGGATGAAATCGATAGTAAAGATGCGGTGTGCTTGGCTCTGCTGAATAGGCCAGAACTGGGTGTAACCTTTACCAAGCTTCATTGCTGGACACTTACTCAATATAGCAAATGTGTCTTCATGGACGCAGACACTTTGGTAAGAACGGTGATGCCAGAAAGCTTATGGAGGTTTGGCCTAATTGATCAGTTTTTGTAACAATCAACAAACTATGCCTGCAAACCTTGGAACATGTTCCAAGTTTTGCAGGCATAGTTTGTTGATTGTCGTGGGACTTGCGGTAATGTTAGAGAAGTCATTTCATGCAGTGTTCCCACTGCTCGGGTATCAGTGTTCCCCCTAAGCTCCACAGTGTTGTGAGCAGAAATTCTTCCTTATGACTGAAAAAAGCTAGTAGCATTAAACTTGTGAGCGAGTCTACATTTGACTATCTTTTTGGAAGATTATTTCCATAACTTTGTAAAAGTCTCATTCTTTTGAACTATATTTAGGCTATATTTTAAGAATAATTTAAACATTATAAGAGAAAACAGAATCAAGTCAAATTTCATTACAGAAAATATTGTCCTCAATGGGGGTAGTCCAAGCCTCCAGAGAACAGGTCTACCCACCCCTTTCCACTATATTGGTAGACCTGGCCTCCGGAGAACAGCTGTACCCACCCTTTCCCACTATATTGGTAAATCTGGCCTCTGGAGAACAGGTCTCTCTGCCCCAGTCCACTATATTGGTAGACCTGGCCTCAGACTGTCGCCCTGCACTGAGCCTTAGAAAACATACCAGCACCTGGGGGGGGGACGGGGGGACGACGACTCTTGCAGTGTTTTTTTAGTGAAATATGACAACCAGCATTACAGGTCAAGTAGAGGTAGAACAATCACTGTCAGAACCCTTCCTAACATAAACAGGAAGTTGCTTAAATGTTATCAATCTGCCCAAACTACTTATTTATTCAAATATTTATATCTTAGTTTTTCTTGTGACTCAAGGCAGCTTACAAATCATACTGAAAAGCATAATCGGGTGTGCAAAAAAACCCCACCACCCTGATTTCCCCCCGGCTCCGTTATAGCCTATGGGGACCATTGTAGTCAATGGGCCCCATAGGTTATAATAGAGAATCAATCTGGGGGTATCTGGTCCTGGGGGCCCCCTGTTTTTTGAGGTAGAGACACCAAATCTACAGCATAGCTGCTGGTACCTCTCCTCAACCCTCCACCCCCCAAGTTTCAAAAAGATTGGACTGGTCCAGTTCTATGAGCCCCAGAAGGAGGTGCCCCATCCTCCAGTGTTTCCAAGGAAAGGAAAAATACCTTCTCAGTTCACTTGTAGTCTACGCTGCCAGCTAAGTTCCCTGCCATGCCAGCTAAAATGTTGTGTGCCAGCGCCGCCTAGCACAGCTTAGAGGGAACTTTATGACATCTTAGTGAACAAGCCCCCCCCCCCGCCATAGGAACAAATTTTAACTATTAACTGAGGAGTACAGTACAAAAAGTAGCTGTAGAAATTGCTCATCCAAAGAATGTTCTGATCTGTAACTGAGACAGAAAGTAGTAAAACTTCAGTGGTTGAGCAGCTTGAATGAAAATGTATCCCATCGGCACATGTTTCTCATGTCCTCCGTGGTGGTGGAAAGTGCCATCACTGCAGCTGACTTATGGTGATCCCGTAGGGTTTTTAAGGCAAGAGATGTTCAGAGGTGGTTTGCCATTGCCTGCCTTTGTATACCAACCCTTGGTACTATCCAAGTGTTAACCAGGGCCAATCCTGCTTAGTTTCTGAGATCTGATGAGATCAGGCTAGCCTGGGCCACCCAGGTCAGGGTCTTGTAAATCAAATTTCTCATGTCCACCATAGGTACTGTGCAATGTTGATGAGCTGTTTGATCGGGAAGAACTCTCAGCTGCTCCTGATTCTGGCTGGCCAGACTGCTTTAACAGCGGCGTCTTTGTTTTCCGTCCTTCTTTAGAAACCTTCAACCTCCTCCTGCAGTTCGCGAATGAGTGTGGTAGCTTTGATGGTAAGCGTTATCCGACCTGCTCCTTGTTAAAGTTAAGGTTTGTGTTGTGAAGTGCATTGCGGGATGTTAACTTCGGAATATTGACAGTACCATAGGAAATTTACCCGCAGATACTGTTGCGGAACTAGGCTGTACAAAAATAAAACAATTAGCTGCCTTTTTTTAAAAAAATGGCCACTTACGTGTACAGCTCCACTGCTGCCCTTTCAACATTGAATACAGGGCCTTCCAATCTTGCTGAACCTGAGGGAACTTTTGGAATGTTGGGAACAGGTGCCCCCACAAAATGGCTTCTGTGGGAGGCATTACCTTCTGGAGCCAAGCCCATGAAGTGGGGAGTTGCTTCCATCAGCCAGGAGGGGCACCCATTGGCAGTGTCCTGCCAAGTGCCCCCAAACCCTGGAATGGTCATGTGTTAATGGGGGTTTCAACAGATGCTTAAACATGTTCTTTCATTTTTCTCGAATATCCTTTATTCCTGCTCTCGTTTTGATGTGTCTCATTCCAAATATAGCAAGACATCTGCTGTTTGTTCAAATACGACTTAGTTTGCTATCTTTGTACATTTAGTGAGGGGAAAAAATCTCCAAATATTTGTATTTATTTTAACGGCAACTGGTAAATTTTGTTGGAAAATTTCTTGTTTGAAATTTACGTACCACTTACAACCATCCCTACTATATACCATCAGTGTGAAAATGCTCATAGTTTGGTATGAGTTTTAGACAATGAAATATATCTGGATGGGGCTGTGACATGACGGGGCTGGATGGGACTCCTGATGTGAAGGCCCGGAAAAAAACTGGAAAAATTCGGAAAAAAACCCGTTTTTTCCCCTGAAGCTTTTTTGTTTGTTTTCCGAAAAATTGGAAAAATTGAAAAAAGAAAAGAAAAGAAATTGATTATGGAATGTTTTATTTTAACATGATAAATAAAATATTTTAAGACAAGGTGTTCAAATATTTTCCAAATCATTTCTAAAATATATAATGGTATCAGATTGATCTAATTTCTGTGCACTGAGGACAAGCAAGTCCTAGGTTACAAACTGAACTCTCCAATGCAAGAACAAGATGCATTTCTTCCTTTAGGAGGTGCGATTGTCAGAAGAAAATAAAAAGGTTTCAGTTTTGTTTTTGCATGTGGGTGGGTATTCTGTTTGTAATAATTGTTTGGGTACACTATATTTTTAATATGCTAGTTGTGATAATTTCATGCCAAGTAAAAATGTCCATAGTCATTTTTTATGTTCCTAAAGTAATAGAATGACTTTCAATCTAAAAAAGACAGAAGAAATGCTAATGTAGCATTTTTTTCAATTTTTCCGAAAATTTCCGTTTTTCCGGAAAAAACGGGAAAAAAACGGGGTTTTTTCCGAGCTTCAAAATTTCTGGAAATTTTACATCTCTACGAGTCCTGACATGACTGTACTACAATGCACAGCCCTAAATTACCCACAACTGTCATGCTGAATAGCCTGTGAATTTCTCAAGGTGCATCATGCACACACTTGAAACCCTATCACGGGTCCAACAGTCTAGCTTGATTGTATTGCTTCACCTTGCTGGGTTTTTTGCCAGCAGCCAAGTGACAAAAGGTGCTTAATTTGTATGTGAAACTTCCTGGGGAAAACTCTTTGGACTAGATTGTACATTAATGACCTGATTTCTCAACTTATGGCAACTGAGCTGGATAGCATCCTTTATTTTTTATTTGGTATTTAAATTTAGTGGAACTTGGCTGTATGGAGGTGTGAGGTTGCTGTGTGGTACAATCACAGCTGTAAGGTATATGAGCCTTGTGATTCCCAGGGCATCTCCATATGATGTTTTCAAAATGATGCCGTGGCATAGTCGTAGAGCACTTATTCCAGACGCTGCATGTCCCTTGTTCAGTCTCTAGCAGTTAAAAGGATCAGGTAGTAGATGATGTAAAATACCTCTCTACCTGAGACCTTAGAGAGCTACTGCTGGTCATGGATGCTGTAGTGAACCTGATAGACCAATGGTCTAACTTCAGGTAAGAGGAAGGGAGGAAAACAGGTAGGGAAAAGGTGGCCATACAAAATGTGGTGTTGCTGTAAGTTGTTGGATTATCGGAGAGCAGAGATCTTTGGGCCCTGTTTTGAAATGTGCATCTTCTCCAGGTGGGAACTTTGGGGCAGGTTTGTTGTTCTGTTGACATGAGTAAATTTGACTTTGAACCATTAACTTTAGCCTATGTTAGAGTTTGCACACTCTTGTTTTCAATTCTTTAGGAGGCGATCAGGGACTGTTAAACAGGTTTTTCAGTGACTGGGCGACAACGGATATTAGCAAACACTTGCCATTTCTCTATAACCTGAGCAGCAATGCTGTCTACACATATGCCCCTGCGTTCCGATAGTAAGTATAAAAATACACTGGGTGAATGGTCGCAGTAGTCTGTGGTGGCAGTCCAGGTAGCCCAAACATGCATAGCCAACAAAGTGGGCATGACAGTTCCATCCCCTGGATGACACTTGGTGCTCTACCCTACATGCATCGGTTGGCTCATGCCCTGGTGTTTTGGGATGCCATGGCATGGATGGAACATTTTGCACCAGCATTTTAATAATAATTAATTAAGTGCCTTCAAGTCCCAACTGACTTATAGCAACCCCTTATGGGGTTTTAAGGGCAAGAGATGAGCGGAGGTAATTTGCAATTGGCTTCCTCTGCATAACAATCCTGGTCTCCTTGGTGATCTCCCATTCCAAATACTAACCCTGGCAGACCCTGCTTAGCTTCTAAGGTCTGATGAGCCCAGGTTAAGCTGTGTTATTCAGGCTGCTCAGCATTTAAAAATGGTACTTCGTATGAGCCTAAAATAACTTTTAAAAAACCCAAACCTTGTATTCTCATCACAGTTTTGGCAAAGATGCAAAGGTAGTCCATTTCTTGGGATCAGCAAAGCCATGGAGCTACAGATACAATCTTCAGACAAAAACTGTTTTAGAGAATGGCTCGGCATCAGTATCTGAAAGTCAGCGTTCCTTTCTTGAACTCTGGTGGGAGACATACAGTTCCAGTATATTACCCTTACTGGAAAAAAATCAGGAATCGCATGAGTCGGAGCTCCAGAAAGAAGAGGTAATATGTTTTGAAAAGCTGTATTTTTTGTTCCTTTTCCATGCCTCATTATTTTCATGTGTTGTAGCTGATTAAGCTGTCAGTCTAGTCTGTGCAGGGAGGAACGTCCTTATACAGCATCTTGTCTTTTAAGTACATGATACATAGTTATTAGGTTTTTATTGGGAAAGTAGCATAGGGTCTATTAAAGTGTGCAGACACCATGTAGAAATGTAGTGAGCTTGTGAATTTAGCCTCTGCGGTGAAGTGTTTGTTAGGGTACATCTCAAATATTGCTGTGGATCAACGTAAGGGAATGGGTTAGTGTCCAAAACAAAGATTTCAGTGGTACTCACTCACTGTTTTGTGGAGAGATTTAGGTTGGTAGCCATGTTGGTCTGAAGCAGAGTCTATAAGCTTTCATGATCACACATGCTTCTTCAGATAATGTATCTGAAGAAGTGTGCATGCACACAAAAGCTTTCACTTTTGAGCCTTTTGGTCTTAAAGGTGCCACTGGACTCAAACTTTGTTTTGCAGAGAGACACATTTGCAGTTTACCATCAGCCAAAACAGTTGCATGACTGCTGCACACCCTGCACACTGCCCAATCTGCTGTGGGTGGGTGGCTGTTGGAGGGGATTGGCCCTTTACTTCCATCCCTGGCATGAGGCCCACAGCTCAGGAAAGTTTAGCAACGTACCCATCCTCCAGTCTTTCCAGGAGCAACTTTTCAGTGTGGGAATCACCTGCTAACCAGAATTCCCATTGGGAATGGCCTTTCCCAGTTTCCTAGATCATGGGGTGAGTACCACATTGAGGACTGGGGCTTCAAAGAGCCACAGACAGCATGTCAAAGAGCCACATGTGAATGGTGAATGGGAATCACTGGTCTGTAGTCTTATATGTGGCAAGGAACTGAATAATGATATCGCTGTTCTCCAACCTTTTCAGTTTTTTTAAAAAAATATAAGCCAATAAAGAATGAATCAATGTAATACTTATTATAATTCTAAAAAAGTTGCTCCGACTCTGCTGTGGAGGTAGGAATATATGTGGAAGCAGGCTTTTACATATCACTCAGGTGTGAGGACCTGAACTGGATTGCCCACCTGAGTTATTGGTGCCTATCAACACACCATTGTTTCGAATGGGGCTAGAACTCAAAGTTGTGTGTCCCAATCACATTCTAGCACAAGTAGTCCTCCACAAATAGCATCTTTGCCTAGAATTGGGTTGGGGAGTACATGTGTATATACAGTAAAATCTGTCAGAATAGAGTGATTCCCATTTGAAATAAAATGTGATCTTTCGTAGAAAAGGAGAAACGGTATTTTTGCTGATGCAGTACGTATTATTTTTTGTTAGCTGGACTTGAGTGAAAATCAAACTGAATTTGAAGAAGGATCTTTTATCTCCAGCTATCCTTTGCCTATGTCAATAGATACAGAACATGTAATAGAAACTCCTGTAGATTCGTCTGCTGAATTCTCTGCCAATAATGTAAGTTTTTAATTTTATTTCACTCTTTCTGCTAATTGGGTATGGAACCATGATTTAGAAATCTTTCAAAAGTTACATTGCTGTGTATTTGGAGGCTACACATTGGGTTGATCAAAAACTTTGTCTGCTTATCTTCAGCTGTACCTCATATGCAAGTCTCTGATTTTTTAAAATCTAGTAAATTTTTAAAAAATTGAAATTCCATTGCCGAAGAAATACTATTAATTTAGCATTAACGTAGTAAATAACTTGATATAAAATGTTTTGTGTAAAAATTGGATGGCTTTGGCTAAGAGGGAGAGTAGGAGGGTGAGCATATTATCCAGAAGACCTGCTTTGTTCTCGGAGAAATAGATATATCTGTGGTCTGTAGACCAAATGGAGAAACCTGGTGACAGGCTTTGTGTGTTCTCTTGTCCAGAGCCATCCCAGGATTAGTGTCTCCTGTCTAGAGGGTAGTGGGCATCATCTGTTTGTATGCAGTCTAACCCTAATTCCACTCACACAAAAGCATGTTCTTTTGATTACATAGGTGTTTGTTTCTATATAAGTGTATTTTTAAAGGGGGCACTTCCAATTTCTAAACATGATTTTTAAAGGGGTCCTTTATCTGGAGCCCTAAGAGGACTTAACCTGAAATCATGGCATAGTCACAGTGCTCTTATCCATTGTGGCATCTAGACCAATTAGGTGTATGCCAGCTAAAACCTGCAGGCTACTTTAACCTTGAAGTAAAACACTTACACCAAAAGTTTATGGGTTTAGCAGTTGGAGCCTTTAATTTGTGCTAAAAGCAAAAACTGACCAGAATATGGAAGAAGATAGATTAGTAACCAAACTTAAAATTGTGGCTCTATTTTTCAGCAGCTTGTACAGAACGTGGAGAGCAATCATGATATCACAGTTGCTGAGCCCAGCCAGTCATCCACACTGCCTGTCGTCCAGCCTGTCCTTCAACAAACTGTAGAAATAGTAAGCATACTTCATTATGAGAAACTTTTAGTCCCAATATTTATCTGCATTTAAACTAGAACTGTGGTTCCAAAATGAATGTTATCTATATTGATATTGGCTCATAAAAAATCTATACAGGCAATTATGTAGCAACACAGTCTGTTCATTTTGTTCCATCTCCAGAATGATGGAGAGAGGACATCTTCTATGTTTTGTGAATTCCCAGCCTCATCGATGCTGGTATGAAACAGTCTCAGATGAGGGCCAAGTACCTGCTCTTGTTTGCTGGCAGTATCATCTTACAAGTGGCACCAAGAGGAAGGGGTTGCTTCAAGGTTCCTAGACACCGAGTCTGGGTCTTTGGCAGACAGCCCTTCCTACCCTATGGACTTGGTGAGCCTGGAACAGGATACAAACTGTGCCCTAAAGGGGGAGACTAACAAGTTGGAACTGGGTTAAGGTTATGTAGATTCTGCGCAATGAGAGTACCTGTAGAAAATAGAGGTCATCCCCATAACTGCAGTTCAGAGTCCCCCACCCACAATTAAACTTGCCTTTCTGATTTCTCCAGTTTCTACTGAGTTATTATATTTTTCCTTTTTTGTAGGTGGGTGGAACATTCCACTTTGGCACCTGTGAAAAAGAGAATACACAGGTAAGAAAACTTTCCCCCTTTTAGGATGGAGCTGTGGGGATGCAGAAGTGCAAGGCAAATCCCCCCCCCCCTACACACACACAAATATTCTGGTTTGGGATTTACAAAATTCTTCCTCTCACAAGTGACATCAGAGGCTCTGATCCGCCGCTGACTGGTTGTCGCCGGGTGACATCCCAGATGCAGGGATGTCACCTGGAAGTTACGTCATCATGTCGGGGGGGGG